>NC_073306.1:138425839-138690839 GCF_027595985.1 Sorex araneus
GGCTCGAGCAAATCGAAGATCAACGGGACTACAAGTGATACAAGTGATACTAACAGCAAAAGAAGGCCAGTGCTGCGCTAGTTAAATAGAACTGAATTTAAGAGCAAGAAATATGCCTGGTTTAAAAAGAGCCACTTCACAATGGTGACGGGGCCAAGTCACCAATGCGACCCAATCAAGCTACAATTATACACTGAATAATACAACTTTGAAACACAGGAAGTGAGCCCTGACATATTTCAAGGGAGAAATAGACAAATCCAGAGTTAATTGCTATCCCCAACGGTTATTTCGAAATAACCTTTCTTTCTATGATAGGTAACATACATAGCAAGGAAAAAAAAGATATAAATTAGTTCAACAATAATATTCATTAACAACAGTAGAATACACATTATGTTCAGGGACATGAAAAACACTTGTCAAGATAGCTTATATTGAGGGCTGTAAAACAATTAATTATAAGAGATTGTAACTATACAAATAATATTCTTTGACCACAATGGAATTAAATTAGAAATCCATGAAAAAAAGGAAATTGCATATGTTTGAAATTAAAGAGTGTACTTTTAAGTAATACATGAGTTAAGAGGAAATCACAATAGGAATGATAGAATCTTTGAACAGAATGAAATTGAAACCTAATTAGAACGACTGGGGTGTAGCTTGTGCTTGCTGGAAAATTTCAAGCCTTAGCTGCTTCTATTAGAGAAGTGAAAACAAACAGATGGTCCCCAAACCCCCACCTTAACGGATGGAGAAAAAGGGGCCAGGGCGTGAGGGGGGTGGGCTCGGGCCTGCACACAGCCCACCCAGGTTAGATGCCAGCACCAGAGTCTCCCCGAGCACCGAGCCAGGAGTAGGCCCTGAGTACAGCTGAGCGCAGGCCCAACCGAGACCAAGCGAAAGGTAAATCAATCCAAAGTACAAGAACCAAAGGGTTAGAAAAATCAGTAAAAAAAAAAAAAGAAAGAAAAAGAAAAATCAGTAAAATTGGGTCCAAAGACAAACCAGAACTTAGTAAGAAGTGTGTAGCTACATTTGCTCTAACCTCCTGTTGTTAGTATACCTCTTCTGTTTCCGCCTGGTTACGGAGTGCGTGCGTGTGTGTGTGTGTGTGTGTGTGTGTGCGCACGCGCGCAAGGAAACCCTCAAGGTGTCTGGAACAAACACTGGAGAGGAATAGAAAGAGGAATGTCTGAAATTCAAACGGGTCCAGGAATAATTTGCAAAATATAATTTTGATCATAATGCATTGAATTAGAATGCAATTACAATTTGCAAAAAATAATTTGCAAAATAGTAATGCAGGAGGGCTCTTGCCCTGCACATGGCCAGCCTGGGTTCTATCCCTGGCTCCACACGGCGTCTCCTGAGCACCGCCAGGAGTGATCTCTGAGCACAGGGAAAGGAGGAAGCCCCAAGCGCGGGTGGGGGCGGCCCCAAGAGCAAACAAACAAAAATCAGTAAAAGCAAAAGCTTACGTCTTGAGAATATCAGTAATTATAGAGGCTTCTGGTCAAATGAACCAGGGGAATAGGCACAAATGACCAATATCAGAATTAGATTCCGTCATTAAAGTTCCCGGAGACGGTGAAAAGGGTATTGAGCAAACATTTCATCAATAAATTTAGCAATGAGATGAGATGGACAAACCAGAACTTCCTCAGTGAGAAGCGTGTGACCTTAATCGCCCTGATAACTACTCAAGAAATTGGATTGAACTCTGAAATCTCAGAAAGACAATAACAGGTCCGCACAGCGTGGCTGATGAATTCTACCCAACGCTTGGGGACGAAAGAATATCAAATCCACGGCAACGCCCCCGGGAAGCAGAAAAGGAGTGTGGTTCCAAACTCATTTCACGAAGGAGCATTCCTCTGAGAGGAAAGACGCATAAGCAATCGGGCGGCTGCACAGCAGCACCGGCCACGGTCCCCCGAGCTCTCGGGCAGCGAGTGACCCCTGAGCACTGCTGGGTGCGGCCCAACCGGCTCCCCACCCCCACTAAGAAAAAACCCAAATGAAAGAACAGAAAGCCGCAGAGCAATCTTCCCCATAAACAGATGCAAAATTACTCAAATTACTTGTAAATTGAATCAAATTATATATACATATTCATATATTTGTCTTCATATATACATATATGAGGAGAGAGAGATAATATCTCACCACAAAGTGAGATTTATTATATGAATTCAGGCAGACCTAATGTTATAAAATAAATCAATGTAATTTGTATCTACACACCATAGAAAAAAAGCATTGATCATCTCAAGTACAGGACAGGCCCATGACAAAATTCAATATCCATGTACAGTAAAGGCCCTCAGTAAGCAAGGAATAGGGGGGAAGCAACTCCAAAAATCTTCAGCTAAATAATTTATGGTAAATGATGGATGCTTTCTGAGATTAAGAGCAAGGCAACGAGAGCCAACCCCACCATTCCTGTTCACCATAGCACTGGAAGTCGTAGCTGCTGTAATAATTCAAGAAAAAGAAATTAAAGGCATATAGATGGGAAAGAATAAATGAAACTATCTCTCTTTGCAGATGACATGGCAGGCTACATATAAAATCCAAAGGCATCTATAAAAAGGACAAGCAAAAACAATTCTTCGACGCAATAAATTATTTCAGAAGTGTTGCAAGCAATCCCATTTGTATATACCAACACCATGTGGAAACCAAAATGAAAACACAATGTTGGGCTCGGGGCTTCCTGCCTGGACTCTGACCTAGAAATATGTTCACAGATGAACAGATTGAAAACTCCACAGGTCTTAGATCCACTAGAGAAATAAGGGCGCAGGCAAGGCTGGGATCCCAACTGGAAGGGATGAACAGGCAGACGGAACCACAACTTAGCAAAGGAGAAACCTAGAACTCACAGAAGCTCCAAACACAAACTGTTGTGAGAAGCCAGTATGGATGTAGGAAAAGCAGAACGATAAGTCACCAATTTAGGGATCCCTAATATGCAAACATTAAAAAAAAATGAAACCCCAAATGTTCAAGGGGCCTGATCAATCATCCAGGTCCTCTTCGACTCCCTCACACTTTTCTGGATATATATATATATATATATTTTTTTTCTTTTTGGGTCACACCCGGCGATACTCAGGGGTCACTCCTGGCTCTGCATCTCAGGAATTATTACTCTTGGCAGTGCTTGGGGGGATCATATGGGATGCTGGGACTCGAACCCGGGTCGGCCACGTGCAAGACAAACGCCCTACCCACTGTGCTATTGCTCCAGCTCCCCTTTTCTGGATATTATGTGTAGGAGGCTGTGCGGGTTTTAACAGTGAATATTGGAAACAATCTCCCTGTGCTCAGGGAAAGGTACTGTACTAGGGGCGGGCGGTGCAGATGGGGGTCTTCTCAGCTGGCCGTACTCAGGCTGACTCCTGGCTCTGCCCCTTGGGGAAGCTCGGGTCGAACCCTGACCAGCCACATGCAAGGCAAGGGCCCTAACCACCGTACTACCGCTCCGGCACCCCGCGCCCCGCAACTCTCTTCTGATCTCTCATGCGAGAGAAGAGAGACCCCGACAGCCACCATCACCTGAGGAGTAGAGGGGGACACGCCTGTGTGAGTCCCCAAAGCACGCTCCCGGCCAAAACCCATGAGCTCGATTTCTGCAAGTCAAACCTCGCCGGTGCAAAGGACACTGGCGAGACGGCAAAGAGGTCAAGTAAAGAGGAAAGACAGGCCAAGTGTGGACGGGATGGAGCACTGTCCGCCGAGCACTCCTGGTGACCCAGACACGGGGTTCTCATGGATGCCGGCAGGGAAGCGTGCTCTCACACCTCTAAGGAACATGGGAAGGACTTAAACACATGTCACGAAGTCGAAGGGAGTCAGAAACGGTTACGCCCATGTAAGAGGACACTGAGAGAGAGCAGAACTGTGAGGAGAATAGAAAGATCATTCTAAAACATTTCTGCTGGAAGTCTGCGAGCAGGAGGGGCCCTTGGGGAGACCACCGGGATTTTAGGCCCATGAGACTCTTCTGTGCTACTGTCACTTTGGCCGTGTCATAAACTGGCTGAAACGTACATGACACCCAAGACTGTAAGTCAACCCACTGTGGGCCAAGGTAAAAGGACCGAAGCCACATCCTCATGGGCCGTGACGCAGTGCAGCCCGCCCTTCCCGTCCAGGTAACGGTCGCGTCTGACGGTACGGGCGGTCCGAGGCAGAGACGGGGCGTGCAGTGGGTCCGCACTCCCTGGCACTCACTCAGGAAGACAGAAACATGCTTCACACAAACATCCATATGCAGATGTTCGTGGCAGCTTTATTTGTAAGAAGGGAGCCCCCAGATGGCCCTCACGCAGGGAATGGTAAACTGTGGCTGTCTGAGGCGGCGCAGGGGAGAAAGACGGCCGCACGCAGCGGGTTGGACGGGTGAGGAGCGGCTCGAGCAGAGTGGACTTCATCAAAGCGAAAAAAAGAGAGAAAAAAAGACAGCGTTGTTTTTCAAACAACCCGGGAGGAAGCGGGAAAGACAAACTATAGCGTGAGAGAAAGTATTTCCCGAACGCTGTTGACAGAGGACGTTTATCCACAATTTACAGAGACGTCTTAGAACTCTTCGACGAGAAGACAAACAACGAATTAAAAATGGCCCAGAGAGCTGGGGGGGGGGGGAGCGGATGTATAGACACCGCACCCCGGGCAATGGAGACTTCTTCAAAGGAGGAAGTTTATCTACACCCACCTAGGAATCGAGCTGAAGAATCTGAAATGCTGCTTTGAAACCGTATTCGTGCCCCCGTGTTCACAGCACCTTTCGTGGCAATCGTGGGAACATGAACTCAAGCTAAGTGCTCGTGACTGGACCACGGTTTTGAGGTCTGGGTTCTCAGTGGGTGCAGCTCAGCGGACAGAAGGGGTGAAGCCGAGCCTTCTGCGACTCGGTGGGCCGAGACTGAGGTGGCCAGGCTAAGTGGCCTCTGTTTGGCATGTACACGCAGTATCCGTAACCTGAGCAGGCCGAGGGGCAACCCCAGCCGACTGGAGGCTCCGGAAACGATGGTGGTTAGCAGGGCCAGAGTGGGGGTGGGGGGCGAGGGGTGCTCAGGGTGTCGGTCACAGCACAGCTGTGGCGATGGGTGTGCCAGCTCGTCTACACACAGGGCTCTGAGTGTGGAAGTGCTGCAGCCTTAGACAGGACTGGCACATGAAAAACTGTTGTTTTTTTTTTTTTTCTTTTTGGGTCACACCCAGCGATGCACAAGGGTCACTCCTGGCTCTGCACTCAGGAATTACCCCTGGCGGTGCTCAGGGGACCATATGGGATGCTGGGATTTGAACCCGGGTCGGCCGCGTGCAAGGCAAACGCCCTACCCACTGTGCTATCACTCCAACCCCTGTTTGTTTTTTTTTTTAATGAAAACTTTTGTTGTCTTTTGGGTTTGGGGCCACACTCGACGATGCTTAGGGGTCACTCCTGGCGGTGCTCAGGGGACCGTATGGGACACCCGGGATCAAAGCTCGTCAGCCCTGTGCCAGGCAAACGCCCTACCCACCGGGTGATCCCTCCAGCCCATTAAAAAATGTTTTAAATATAAATGGCTTGAAGATTTTAAGACATTTCACTAAAGAAGATACACAAAGGAAACAAACACATAAAAAGATATGCGAAATTATTTTTCAGTAGTTAATGCAAACTAAAACTACATTAAAAATAGTTCAAAGTGTTTAAATTGACCATAGAGTGTAAGAAAAATACAGAACAATTGCGCTCTTGTGAGTTCAGCTGATGAGAGCATAAAATGTTACGGTTACTTTGGAGAACAGTTTAATAATTTATTTACTGATATTTATATCACTTATTGATAATGAGGAGAGGCTGAAAACAACTCACTGCTTAACTCCATGTAAATGAAGAAATAAAATCTGGCACTTCTGTTGGGCTCAAGCAACCATTCGGCCATAAAAGGGAGCAAAACTGTGATACATAAAACGGTCTGGATGAACCTCAAAATCAGTGTCCTGAGTGAAAGCAGACAGTGCAGGGAGCATGTCATATAAATATATGTCTCAGATAGTACATTAACTGTAAATCCATATGAATTATATATTTATATGGATTACCTTTATGGAAATCTGTAGAAAACACAAACTAATCTATAGTGGGCACCAGAGCCAGCCAGTGGTTCTGCGGAGAGGGTGAAGGCAGGGGGGTGACACTGAGACATACGTCCACTTTTGTGGGTAATAGAGATACTCACTATCCTTCCTGGGGGACGGTTCAGGAAGGTCTGTGTGTGAGCTCTCACCAGCCTGCAGAGTTTAAAGGGTGCCGCTTACTACAGGCTTATAATACCTCCACAGATCTCTCTTAAAATCCCCAGGAGAAACGATCAAGAAAATTTTGAAGGAGAAAATACACAAATTACAGTGTCAGAAATGAAAAAAGGTATATTATCATGGATAAAAAATGATAATATTCCGAGACTATAGCAATCACTTCAACTACTTACATGAAGTGGACAAATCCCCTGGAAAATCCACTTACCGGAACTGCTGTCACTTGAAACGGTACTCTGAGATGTCCAGTCTCCTTTTGAAAGAGAGGTTTTGTTTCTCAACCCTACTCGCAGGGAAATTTCAGGCTGGAGTGCTTCTCATTACATGAGAACAATCAGAGCACCCAGGAAGAAAGAATTCACATTCTCTAGAAACTCAGAAAAGCGGGAAGAAGATGCCCGTCAAGTCGCCTCGGCCACCAATGGGACCCGACACCCAGACCTGACGGGGCCGTCACTAGTAAACTGAGATCAACATGTCCGCCGTCTGCTTGTCAGGTGCCCCACCCTCGAGCTTGGACTCTGCCGCGTGTCTGTGGTCAGGGTCACTCCAGAGGACTCGGGAGACGGCCCTGTGCTGGAGACCAAACCCACTGCCCACACCCCAGGCAAACGTTAATGGGTACAATCTCTCTAGCCCCGGCACCAACACTCTTTTTCTTTCTCTTCTGGGAGTCGGGCGGTGCCGGGGAGGTGGGCCACACCCGGCGATGCTCAGGGGCTAGTCCTGCTGAGTTCAGGAGGGACCCCAGGTAGCCTCTGGGGGCCGCATTGGCGCTGGGGAATTTTTTTTTCGTTTTGGGTCACACCCAGCAATGCACAGGGGTCACTCCTGGCTCATGCGCTCAGGAATCACCCCTGGCGGTGCTCAGGGGGCCATATGGGATGCTGGGATTTGAACCCAGGTCGGCCGCGTGCAATCTCTCCAGCCCCGGTGCTGGGGATTTTAACCGTGGTTGACGGAATGCGAGCGAGGGCCTGTATTACCTCTCGGTCTCCCTGAAACCGGCATTTCCAGCAAAAGACTCAAGAATCTCTACTGTCTAATAATGTAGAGTCCGACTGTACATCAAATAAGATCACACACTAAAAATAGGGGTTTTTCTAAGAAATGCAAGCACGACAAAGCGTTCGAATATCAGCCATTGTAATCCTGTTAGCAGAGAAAATGAGCAAGGCTGAATGATTATTTTAAAAGACACAAAAATGTGACTGTCAAAATTCAGGGTTTATTATGGCCAAAATTTTCAGCCATAAACACTGACAAGAAGAGAATTTCTTAAATCGATCTAGACATATCTAGAATTCCTACTGACCAGATTGCTGAAACACCGAGAGCCAATCAGTGTCCACTCTGGCCTTGCTAAGCAATGGGCAGACTTCGTGCTCTCAGCGTGGAAATAAAGCCAAAGGCCTGGGAGCACACCAGCCCACGCTCTCAGAGGGGCCACGTCTGCGCGTGTGAAAGACTTTAGAAAAGCACAGGAAAAAAGCCTTCAGGAGTGATGACAGTTAGACTACAGTCATGCATGCACGGAGTCCAGCCCCACACACGGCCGTGTGGAAGCCAGCTGCATGCCAGGAAGCCTCAGTTATCCAGACAGGCCCATGTTCTCTCATGACCTGAGAAGAAACGAGTCTGACACGCGAGTATGTGTTCTGCGTTCACACACACATGAGATCAGGTTTCCGTAGAGTGCCTCCCTCGTGAGTAAGCGTGTGGAGTGCAGTCTTACACCTCAGTGGGTGTCACACACACGCGTGTGTGTAAAACTCCGGAGTGAGGCCCAGCGTGTGAGGCTATGAACTGCCCGGGAACGCAGACGTACTGATAAGTCTACGGGTGTTTGCAGACAGACGTATGTTGCTCTCGGATTCAGCTGTAGGAGAATGTGTCGAGAAGGACTATGGACGTAAGCGTGGTTGTGGGACTCAGCTCTTCCTTGCTCGTTACTTCTCTCTGAGTGCAGCTGCGAGGACGAACGTGGCCTATGGCTGTAAATGCCCGTGTTCGAGTCGATTCCGCAAACAGGCGTGGATTCTAAGGGGCCCTGTGTAAGTCCGGCCCAGAGCCAGAAGGCTGACACAGCTGGGAAAGTGCTTGCCTTGCACGGGGTCCGCCCACGGAGCGCCCCCCCAGAAGTGATCCCCGAACACAGACCCAGGCGTATGCCGTCAGCACGGCTGGGCGTGGTCGGGGAAAGTAAACCCAGTCGGGCCTACACAGAGTCCATCTTCCCCATAACCACGTACAACCGCCAACGTCAAAGCCCAGAGCACGAGCCCGCACCCCCGTAATCTTCAGCCAGTTGAGCCTTTTCCCGGGCACGCCCGGCCCACACGCGCCGGCACAAACGTCACTTGTGATTACGGTGATTACGGTGAATTAGTTTTGCTGTAGAGATAAGGATGTTCTCTGCTTATGTGCGTGAAGTTCCGGGAACCCGCCCGGCTGACCCCGTGGAAAGCTCCCGTTGGCTGCCTGCACGAGGAGGAGGCAGCCCTGAGCTCACACGCGTGGCTGCCCGTGTGTGCGGCGTGCTGGTGGGGCCTCTGACGGGGAGTGGGGGGCCGTGAGTGTGCACTCCGGCCGGCCGTGCGTGCCGCCTGGGCTTGGGTGGTCCTCAGTGGGGTCCAGGGATGCGCTGGTGTGACCACACACTGGTGTGACCACACGCTGAGGTGAACGAGGAGTTCACCTCAACGCACACGCTCCGTGACACGGGCCTGGGGCGGGGAGGGGCAGCTGGAGCTAAGCAGCCAGCTGTGCCAAGGCGCACACGGTACGACTAACACGTGTGGGATACAGAGCCACAGCGGAGCGTGTGTCTGGGGTCACGCGGGGAAGGACGCCGTCCGCAGAACACGCAGGAAGGGTGTGCGGCCCGTGACGGGGAGCCCCGTGGCTGTCCGAGACTAAATATTTCCTGGCTGTGAATGCGGATTGTGGAGTCCATCTTTTAACTGAGTGAGAAGGAAGGATATGAGTGGCGATGGGCGGGCCTGGCCTGCATACGGCGGCCCCGGGTTCGATCCTTGGCGTGGCATATACGGTCCCCTGAGCACTGCAGGGATGGTTTCTAAGCACGAAGCCAGGACAAAGCCCTGAGCACTGCCAGGAGTCGTCCCAGAGCCAAAAAATAACAGTAATGATAATAAAAAAGGAAAAGGCAGCATGCAGGAAATTCAGTTCCACTCCGCACATTCTCTGAGATGAAAGGTGTATATAAAATTTACATGTGCAAGTGCATGAAGAGGCTTTGTGTTTGAAACAATTCCATTGTTTAAAAGATTGCTTAGTCTATTATACATGTGAGTGAAATTCACTTGAATATATTTTGCATTTCAATGATTACAATCTTTGAAAACATTTGTATAAATGAATGAACGGATTCTTATTACCATATTTCAATTTTATTTACACAAGTGGGTTAATATTCTCTGATGTGTGTGAAATTGAGTTTTGCCAATTTGCATATATTTGATGATTCTAAAAGTATAAACTTCTCTTGTTAAAAAAAAGATTATTTTTTGTGAATTTCCATTGTACAATTATACAAATGAGTACAAAATCTATTATTATATGGGTGTGTATTTCAATTATACTAATATTTATTCTAAAATTATATATTAAGTTCAGCTGTACAGATGAATACCAACTCTTTGATTAAATGTGCATGAAATTCATTTGTACTACTGGGTATATATTCTATGATTGTGTATGGAATTCAGCTTATATAAATGAGTCATTTTTGTGTGTGTGAATGAGAAATCTTATTGCCTGTGGCAGAGGATTATTGGCACTCTACCGGGTGGAGAGTAAACTGTAATAACTTAACCCTAGAACTGACACTCTTGGAAACACATTTGTACCTCAATAAATGAATAATTCACATATATAAATAAATGTGTCCTCATACTATGACTTTTCATTACATTCCTTTGTCCAAATTATTGTGATCATTTTCACAAAATGTAGTTTTTAGTGGAGGCAATCTATGTCTTTATGGATTTCGTTTCATGTTTGATGCACGTACACTCATGCAAATGGAATTCAATTATAGAAAGCAGTATACTTTTTGATATTAAGTTTGTGAAATCTATTTTCCAAGTGGCCTATGGCTTGGTAAGTCTGATTTTGTGTGTTAGTTTAGTTGAATAAGTGAGTGATTAACCCTAAATGACACGTCTAGGAACATTAGCTGTGCCTATATATGAAATTCATTTACAAATAAGTACATATTGTGTCACTACGTGTTTGTTAATTGGAGCTGTACAAATAGGTAGAAATCAGCATGATTATGTCTGTGTGACCTTCATTTGTGTGGTGGCTGTGTGCGATTGTTTGTGTAGGAAATTTAGTTGTGGAAACGGGACTTAGTCTAACTTAGGTGTGTATGAGATATAGCTGGTTTTTGCTGGGTTTTTGCGGGGAGACGTATCAAGCACAGTTCCGGGGGCCCAGAGAACCAGCCCGAGGCCACTGAGGGCCAGACAGTGGTGTGGAGGACCAGGACAGTGCCTCAGGACTACCCCCGGCACTCAGGGGTCCATGTGGCACCAGGCTTCAACTGCACATCTCTGAGCCTCGAGGGCATGTGCCCCTCCCCCTTGAGCCATGCCCAGGCCCCCGGGATAGCTGGACAAAGCAGTGTGTGTCAGAGGGTGAGTGTATATGAAGTTGCTGCTTTTCAGCCTTTTTAACACAGATCAACTGGCACTTTGGGTGAAAGCTGGGACATCCTGTACCAACAGGGCACATTCCGTGTTTGCATGCGCCGTTGTTTATTCTATAAACTAGTGCATTTGGTGGTGGGGCGGGGAGGCCCAAGGGCCTCTCCTGGCGATTCTCGGCCCCTGGGCCGGCAGTGCAGTGCACGGGCCTGTGTCTGTGGCTCTGCCAGGATTCCCTGAGCCCCCCTTCCCTGCCCCCGGTGGTGCCTGGGGACCTCCAGAGCCGTTCGCGGTGACGCTAGGGGACCGTGCGGTCCTAGGCTTGAAGCAGGGTCGGCTACATGCCAGGCGTGTGTTCATGCTGACCCATCTTTTCAGCTCCAGATGAGAGCGTTTGGAGACGATCATGCGTGGTGTGTCACCGTAAATGAATATGTCTACGTGACGCTTGTGAAGTTCAACTGTACACATGAGTAATTGCCACCATTACCTATGCAGACAATTCAGTTGCACCAGTAGTGCATATTCAGCTGTAGAAATTGTTATTCGTACACGGAGTGTGGATAGAGTGATTTTCTTTGGGGGTTTGTGGGCCAAGTCCACTGTTACTTGGGTGGTTAAGCAGAGCGGGTGCGGCTCAGTTGTGTAATGAGTGGATGTGTGTCCCCGTAATGCGTGTCTACGAGCACTTATGCAAAAATCAGTTTCACAAAGAGGAGTGCAGTGTCTGATTATCTTAGTATGAAATTCAGTTGTATGAATAAGTGCGTACCCTGTGATTTCATGTCTATGAAATGCAGTTCTGTGATTGAATGCATCTATGTATACCTATACGCAAAGTTCCTTTCGGCCTCTCTCATGCATAGTCAAGGAGGATTTGTGTGTGACATTCGGCTGTACAGATGAGCCTACAGTTAGCAATGCATGAAGCCCAGGTGTGCGGGTCTGAGCGTGGATGCATGACACTTCCATGACTCCACTGAACACACATTCTGGGGATCTGGAAGTGATTTCGGTCACACAAACAAGTCCATCACCACGATTAGCCCCCTGTGAGCCTCAGCTTCATAAACGAGTTCATAATCTTGATTTCATGTGTAGGAGGTTCAGTTCATAAGTGTATGGATAGCCTATGATTACATATGTATAGTGCATTTGTACAAATGACCTAATCACCACTGCATTTATACATTTCATTATTATAAATAGGTCCATATTCTTTGATTGCCTGTGTATGAAATTTAGTCATACAAATTAGTTCACATATGACTAGGTTTAAAATGAGTGCATTGTGTGTTATTACAAGTAGATGAAGTGGTTAGACTGTACAAATGAATAAAGAGGCTATGATTCCATGTGTATGGTGAAATTCAGCTATCGAAACTGGTAGATATTATATCATGTTATATGTCTGTGAATTTCACTTATACAAACAAGTGCATAACTTATTATTGCATGAGTTTGAGATTTAGTTGTAGAACACAGTGAAGGACCTAAAATAATAAGTATCTTTGGTATAGTTCTACAGTGAGTACATATTATATGACAAGTATGTCATTTTTGTACAAGAAAATGCCTAGTCTATAATTATGTGTGTATAAAATTCAATTTTTAATAAGCATTATGATTATATGTATGAAGTTCATGGTATAATGTGCATGTATGTTGCTGAATCACATAGAGATTGCATGTTCCTTTACGACATGGAATGAGATTCAGTTAATACATTAGCAAATATTCTAACATGTTTGAATTTCCACTCAAATGTAGAAGTTTTCATGGTATGATAATGTAAAAGTCAAATTACTAATGAATGTGTAGTTTATGCATGCTTGTATCTAGAATTTAGTATTATAAATGAGCACATTGCCCACGACATTTGTATGAAGTTCATTGTGCAAATCAGTGAAATATCCATGACTGTGTGTATATTCAAGTTATTTGTACAAATGAGTGAGCCGTGTGCAATTGTGTATTTATGAATTTGTATCACTATCACTATCACTATCATCCCGTTGATCGTTGATTTGCTCGAGCAGGCCCAGTAATGTCTCCATTCGTCCTAGCCCTGAGATTTAAGCAGCCTCTCTTTACTCGTCCTTCTCAACGGTGCCGCATTAGAGGCTCTTTCAGGGTCAGGAGAATGAGACCCAGCATGGTTACTGTATTTGGCATATGAATACGCCACGGTGAGCTTGCCAGGCTATCCTGATGAATTTGTATAAATGGATTTATTTTCTATAATTACTCATATATGAAACTCAGTTTTATAAATGTTGCATAGTCTATGAATAGGTGTGCTTGAAATTTAGTAGTAAAATCAGTGCTTATTTCTGGTTCCTTATTAAATAGTTCACTTGGACAAATGAGTGCATACTTTATGATTTCCTGTGCTTAAGACTAGTTTTACATGTGAATATCTATCTACCTATGATTTCCTGTACATAAAATTCGGTGACATTAACAAGTGCACGTTCTATGTTTGCCTACATGTGAAATACCTTAAAAATGAGTGGGTTGTGTTTGATTTTGTGATGATGAATTTCAGCTCTACAGTGAATAATCTGTGATTACCTTTATATGGACTTTTGTTGTACAAATGAACATAAGTCTATGCTGATATGGATAAGAAATCTAGTTGTACATGTACGAGTCTATGTTATAATCATATGTGTATGAGGTTCAGTCAGACAAATGAGTGTCTATCCTGGCTACCTGAATGCAAAATGTTCTGCAAATAAGACCATAGTTTATAATTATGTACATGTGCAGCTTAATTGTATGTATGAGTACAGCTCATCTTTCTTATAGAAGTTTGTCTTACAAATACGCACATATTCTATGGCACATGTGCAGAATTTCAGATGTTCAATTGATCACATAATCTTTGATCACACACATCAACGTTGATGTACACAGGAGTTCATATGCGTGTGCATACAGAACTCAGTATCTGTGATTGCTGGTGTATGAAGCTTGTTCCTATGAATGAGTGCGTATGTTATGATTTCATACATGTTGGGTTCGGTCTTACAAATAACCACATAGTCTCTACATGCATATGAAGTTTCTCCAAACGACTATGTAATACTTGATTTGAAGTTCAAAGGCAAAGGTGTGTGGCCTTACTAGTTTATTTTTTTGTTTGTTTGGGGGCCACACCCAAGGGTAGTCCGGCCTTACTCTGGGCTCAGTGCTCAAGGACCACTCACTTGTGGCAGTGCCTGGAGGACCATAAGGGTTGGCCACGTGCGAGGCCAGTGCAGTAACCAGGATCATCTCTCTGACCCCGTGTCTTCCTAGTTCGAGTTCAGCTCCCAAATCAGTGCTGAGTGTGTGTGTGTGTGTGTATGTGCCAGTGTGTAAGAACTCGAGGCTCTGTTTTACAAATGTGTGCACAGGCTGGGAACTGCATTTCTAGGAACGAGGGACTGGTCTAGGGTTACATGTACATTAAGTCACAAGGGCTCTTGGGTATGCGGTCACTGTACGAACAATCAGACGGCCAGTGACTGCCAACATTATAAAATTCACATGCAGTGAGTATTGATTTGTGGTGACAAAATTAAAACAGTACTGCAATATGTAAAAGTTGGCAGGGCGTGGCGACTCCCTGGGACACTGAGGATGTGTTCTCGTCATTGCAACGGTCGCTTCCCTCATTCAGAAACCACCAGATTGCATTTTTCCCTGCGAACGCTGGTCTAGAGCACAGAGAGTTAGAGCAGGTCTAACCTACAGGGAAGGTTTTGCCTCGATGAAAGCGTTGTCAGGCTGGAGCCAACCCTTCGCAGGCGGGGGCCAAGCGTGGGGTCCTGGCATTGAGACCCCCGAGATCCTCACCGTGTCTCCAACCCCCAGCCCGAGTTATCGAGACGGACATGCTATTGCTCAGCCTATAATTAACATCATCACGGCCTCACGGACCCCCTGGTATTCCAGATTCATATCTGGAACATTGGTCCTAAAACAAATTAGATCATCAAGCGAAACGATAAACAAGTCTCAACATAATGCCAACTTATTTCTGCAACAAATAATAATTTTCTCTTAGAACGTGCATTTTTGAAGCTTGTTCCTCATAACCATATAATTACAAATGAAAGACCAAATGCCTCACAAAACACAACACCAACACTGTGTCTGACAGCAGACAACCCTAATCCGTGCTCCGAAAACAAGCCACCGGCGGGGGCTCCTGCGGGCCGGTCACCTGCCGCCCCTGCCTCTGAACACGGCTGCGGCCCTCAGCAGACAGAAGGTCACTAAGCTCCGACGCGCACAGACACTCCTCTCCGCACTGCACATCACACTACGAAATTTAAAGCAAAAAGGCCCCACTGACAATGCAACCACGGGGACAGACTGGCAGATACGGAGCAGATTCAAAGTAGAATTGTTTTGGGAAAGAGAGAAGAGAAAGGGAACAAAGAAGGAAAGAAGGGAGGGAGGGAAGGAAGGAAGGAGGGAAGGAAGGAGGGAGGGAAGGAAGGAAGGAAGGAAGGAAGGAAGGAAGGAAGGAAGGAAGGAAGGAAGGAAGGAAGGAGGGAGGGAGGGAGGGAGGGAGGGAGGAAGGAAGGAAGGAGGGAGGGAGGGAGGGAGGGAGGGAGGGAGGGAGGGAGGGAGGGAGTAAGGAAGGAAGGAAGGAAGGAAGGAAGGAAGGAGGGAGGGAAGGAAGGAAGAAGGAAGAAAGGAAGGAGGAAGGAAGGAGGGAAGGAAGGAGGGAGGAAGGAAGGAAGGAAGGAAGGAAGGAAGGAAGGAAGGAAGGAAGGAAGGAAGGAAGGAGGGAAGGAAGGAGGGAAGAAGGAAGGATGGAAGGAAGGAAGGAGGGAAGGAAGGGAGGAAGGAAGGGGAAGGAAGGAAGGAAGGAAGGAGGAAAGAAGGAAGGAAGGAAGAAAGGAAGGAAGGGAGGAAGGAAGAAAGAAGGAAAGAAGGAAGGAAGGAAAGACGGAAGGAAGGAAGGAAGGAAGGAAGGAAGGAAGGAGGAAAGAAGGAAAGAAGGAAGGAAGGAAGGAAGGAAGGAAGGAAGGAAGGAAGGAAGGAAGGAAGGAAGGAAGGAAGGAAGGAAGGAAGGAAGAAGGGGGAGGGCGGGCAGGTGGGCGGGGTGAGGGATGCCTACATGGTCCTCCTCTGAGGTCAGCCATCACTATCACTTCTTTGGGTGTTTCAGTCCGTGTCGCGGGGCCCGGGGCTTATGCTCGGTGCTGGGCCCCAGGCCCTCACCCGCTTGCTTTCGGGTGGGCGGCATCCCCGAGACCTGGGTTCAGCCTTCCCGGCGCCATGGGCAGCCCCGCCCCGCTCACCTCTTCACGGTCCAGGAGGTGGTGAAGTAGATGATGCTGGTGTTCGCCAGCTCCCTGATCATGGCGGCCCGGTTGGCCGGGCTGATGCTCCACAGCAGGCTGGCGTGGCTCTTGATCTTGACCAGGACGATGTCCTCCGGCTTGTAGTTGGCCAGGAACTGCATGGCTGACTGCGCGAGGCGGGACGGCCGGGGTCAGGACAGGCGCCCCTCCAGCCTCCCGGCCCGTACCTGCCCTGAAGGGCGGCGTCCCGGGGGCCCTCTGGAGCCTTGGCCGGGCCCAGTGGCTGCAGCTGGGGAGAGGCCCAGGGCGGAGGGCTCGCTCACGGCGCAGCGCGTACGACAGGGGCCGGGGTCCGGGCCGGGGGCTCGCTCACCGAGTGCAGCGCGTACTGCTGGGTGAGCTGGTCGTAGGCGGCTTCGGAGAAGGGAATGAGGTTCTGCTGCTGGGAGGTCATGGTGAACAGGGTCTGGGGGGACGAGGCGCGGTCAGCGCAGAGCCCCGAGGGGGCCGAGGGACCCAGCCACGCCAGGCAGCCCCCAGCGGGCCAGCCACAGAGCCCAGGGGAGGCGGGCGGGGAAGCCGGCGGGCCGCCGTCACTCCAGCCACCTCATAGCCGTTGATGGCGATCTTGATGGACACCTCCAGGGGCTGGTTGGTGACGCCGCCCACAGTCTTCAGCAGGGACATGAAGACCAGGGGGAACCACATGAGGAACACCAGGGCGAAGGTGATCACGCCCCCCACTCCGTACTTCACCACCTTCTTCTTCTTCCGGCCTGGGGGCTGCGGGTATTTCTGCAGGGCGGGGCGAGGTGGGGTGGGCGGGTCAGGGCCCCGCTGGGGAGGGAAGCCCACCCTGCCCCGCCCAGCCCCTGGGGCGCCCACCTTCTCCGACTCCTGCCAGCACTTCATGATGAAGATGTTGGCATAAATGTCCTCCAGGCAGATCCAGTTGGACAGGCTCAGGGCGGTGTCCGTCCACATCCAGCCGATGACCGCCCTCAGCTCCAGCAGGAAGGGGATGAAGCGGAAACTGCGGGGGGGGGGGGTGGACCCTGGTCCCAGGACACTGGGCACAGCCCTGCCCTGCAGTGCCCGTTCCCCCGCTTGCCCGCTGGCCACACGGGTGTCCTTGGCCGCTGTCCCTCTGACCTATGGCCTGGCCCCCCCACCCCACTCCCAGGCCAGCCTGCACCCCCCGGAACTGGGCCTGGTGACCAGGGGAACAGGTGCGGCAGGAAGACCCCGACCGTAAGCCACACGCAGGGCCCAGGCGAGCCAGTGGTCAGGACACTATGGGGACGGGGGTCACTGGACACTGTGGGGACGGGGGTCACTGGCCGGGGAGGGAGGAGAAGCAGCCGGACACGGCCAGGGCAGAGGCTGTGCGGGCTCCAGGACAGGGAAGGACGGACCCGAGGGGGCGACAGTTGCGGTATGGAGTGAATCTCCCCCCCACCCCGCCCCAAGAGGGAGCCGGGGGCCCTGCCCCCCCAGGCTGGAGGGAGGAAGGCGGCGGGGGAGGGGGAGGGTCGGGGCGGAGGAAGGGAACCGAGGAGAGCCCGGAGTGTGTAGGGAGGGAAGGACGGGGAGGGCGCCATGCCGGGGGCCCCCTCACCCCTTGAACAGCATGAGGTTGACGAGGTTGAAGCCCTTGGTGAGGAAGTTGCCCAGGATGCGTGTGGGGTAGCCGCACTTGATCTGGTAGGCCGAGAGGGCGAAGTAGACGCACTTCACCAGGTACCACACCTGCGCCACCCAGTTCAGGCTGAACCTCCTGCAAGGCCCGGGGGGGGGGGGGGGCGTGGGCGGGGGCTCGCTGCCGCGGGCAGGGGAGGCTGGGGGTGGGGAGGAGGGTGTGCAGGGGCGCCGAGGGGGCACCTGGACCTCCTTTGCTTCCCAGAGAAAGACGCGTCTGAGCTGCCCCCCTCTCCCCAGGGTGCGTCCAGGGCTGCGGTGGCTCCCGGCCATCCCCTGGGCCTTTCCTGGAAGCCAGGGAGTGCGGTGCGGGGGTCCCTCTGGGGGGCGGGTACCTCTCGGTGACGCCCGGCAGGATGAAGAAGACCCAGAAGTGGGTGCCCACGACGAGGATGACCTGGAACAGGCACTTGCCGAACAGGGTCTTCTGCAGGTAGAGGGCGCGGTCCACCACCATCGTGCCGAACTGGATGAGCACCATGGCCAGGAAGGCCTCGGGGACCTTCTCCTCCGACAGCGACTCCGCCAGGTCCTCCGCCGACATCTTTTTCTACGGGGCCAGAAGGGAGGGGGATGTGCCCTGGGCACCCCCGGCCTCTGGGCCCCGCCCCCAGCCCTCTCACCGGCCCCCCAGCGCCCCTCAGGCCCCTCCCCCTCCTGCCTCGGACGGGCCCCTGGCACCGTGTCCTAGCACCTCCCACCCCAGAAATGCTGCCCAGCCCAGCGCCCCGAGACCCTGGGCGACCCCCCACCCCGCTCTGGCCGGCGGCTCCAGGCCCGTGTGTGCTCTGCCAAGGCATGCACTATCTGTCCCGGACACGGCTGGCCACACGGCCCCTGCTCCGGGGCGCCCTGAGTTTGGGGGGCCCAGGCCTCGGTGGGCCCTCGTGGGATGGGGGGTCCTGGAGAGAGAGACGATGCCCTCCCCCGTGGTCCCTCCCCGGGGGCGGCCGCCTTACCCCGAAGGCCTCGTAGCCCAGCAGGACGATGGCGAAGTTGAGCGCCTCCACCAGGAACGTGATGGCGTAGACGTCGCAGCGGGAGCTGGCCAGCGGGTGCGTGAGGTTGAAGAAGAACTGGCGGATGGGGCGGTACACCTGCAGGGCCCTGCGGATGGACAGACGGACAGATGCGGGGTTGGACCCGCATGGCAGGACAGGGACCCGGAGCCACGACCCGCCGGCTTGCCTAGGAGGCTCCTGGCCACCCCAGCCCACCCCCCTCCCCGCTCCACCCAGAGGCCAACAGGCGGCCGCTCGGCAGGGGACCCCTTCCCGCACGGAGCCCCTGGCCAGGGGAGGGGTGCAGGGTCTGAGGGGACGAGGGAGAGGCAGGGGTGAGAGGCTGTGGGGGCCTTCCCCGTTGGAGGATGGGGGGAAGGAGCAGTACCAGGAAGACGGGCTGCCCAGGAAGGGGGGGTCGAGGCGGGGCTGGGGCCAAGGCTGGGGCGGAGCAAGGGGCTGTCACCTCCGCGTGAGCATCTTCCTGATGATGATCAGCAGCTTCTTCAGCATCTTCCGGCTGAGCTTCTGGCGCAGGGGAAACTTTCGGAGCCGCTGGCACAGGCTTCTGGGCTTCTGGCCCGGGGCAGGCCCTGGGGCCACTGGGGCCACTGGGGACAGCGGGGACAGTGCACAAAGCAGCCCCCGCCCCGCTCCAGAGGGGCCGGCCAGCACTTGCCCCGGGTCCCCGCGCCCGTGGGGTGGCGGGACCCTGTGCGCCCGCCCTCCCTGCCCGGCCCGGCCCCCCTGCACACTCACGGGTGCCTACCTTTGCTCGCCGCTGCTTGCTGTCCCTTCCGCCTCCAGAAGGCCCAGCGGGGGGCAGCGGGGGGCAGCCCCTGGGAGGCGGGGCCCAGCAGCGCCTGCCGCGAGAGGGGGTCCCCCTCGGGCGTCCCCTTGCCGGCTCTCCTGCCCAGCCGCCGACTCTTCTTCTTAGCCTTGCCGGAAGCCTTGCCCGGCGGCTTCTGGTCCCACAGCCCCAGGCCCTGGACGGGAGGCGGAGGGGGTGGGTGGGAGACGGCCAGCACCGGGCGCTGCCCTGGGCAGGGGGCTGTGGGCAGAGCCAGGCGCCTCCTCCCCGGGCCCTCCCAGAGTAGGGCCTGCGCCTTCATGGTAGGGAGGGGTGTGAGGTAGGCGGGACACACGGTGGGGGGTACACACTGTGTGGGGTACACGGGGTGCAGGGTACATGCGGTCTGGGCACACATGCGTGTGGGGTCCATGGGGCATGTGATGTGGGTGCACGCGTGCGGGGTCTGTGGGGCATGTGGTGCAGTGCACGTGTGTGGGGTCCGTGGGGCACATGGTCGGTGCACGCATGTGGGGTCTGTGGGGTGCGTGGTTGTGCATGCGTGCGGGGTCCATGGGGCGTGGTCATGCACGCGTGTTGGGTCCGTGGGGCCCGTGGTCGTGCACGTGTGCGGGGTCCGTGGGGCGTGGTCGTGCACGCATGCGGGCTCCGTGGGGCGCGTGGCCGTGCACGCATGCGGGCTCCGTGGGGCGCGTGGTCGTGCACGCGTGTGGGCCGGGCCGCACCTTCATGGTGGCGCGGTGGAAGAAGAGCACGAGCAGCTGCAGCAGGTCGCAGAGCGCGTAGCCGTCCTTCTTCTCGATGCCCACGATGTTGGGCAGGGAGTAGGGCTTCTCCCGGCTGATGCCCGCGTACCGCTTGGTGGTCCAGGGCAGGAAGCCAAACTGCGACAGGTACTTGACCAAGACCGTGACCTGGGCAGAGAGAAGGGGCCGTGCCACGCCCAGGCTCTGCGGGGCCTGCGGGGCGGGAGCTGGGAGTGAGGACTCCCTCCGGCCTGCTGCCTCCCCTGCGGGCCCCAACACACACACATACACACACACATACACGCATACACATATACACGCATATACACATACACGCATACACATACACATATACACTCATACACACATACATATACATACACACATACACATGTACACGCATACATACACACATACACATGCACACATACATACATATATGCATACATACACACATACACCCATTGATACACACATGTACACATACACACAGACACACACACATAGATACACATATACATATACACATACACATATAACACACATTGATACACACATACACACATGTACACACATAGATACACACATGCACACAAATACACATACACACAGACACACATACACACATACGTGCATACACATACACGCAAACACAATGCACACATATACACATATGCACACATACACATACACACATGTACACACATAGATACACATACACACATGCATACACATACAGATACACATACGTGCGTACACACATACACATGCACATACATATACACATGCACACATACACACATGCGTGCGCGTACACACACGGCCAACGTGAAGGTGTCCCACACCCGTTCTCTTTCTAGGCTGAACATGCTGTGACACGCTCTCCTGGTCGAGGACGTTCTCGTCCTGCTAATGCGTCGGGCTGGCAGGGGCAGTCATGCGGGGACGGTCGCCCCAAACACTCCAGGGCCCGTGCCAGGAGTGGGTGCTGGGCTCCGGGTGCTGCTGCCGTCTGAGCCAGCGCCGCGCTCTGGTGGCCGGGGATGGGGCAAGTGCCCATGCTCCGAGGGACGGCCTGAGTCCAGTGGGCAGCGTGCTGGGCCCTGGCCACCAGAGCCCGGTCAGGCCTCACGGCCCCTCTGCACTCAGCCCCTGCACCCCCGAAGGGCCGCCCAGCCCGGGCCACTCCCCCTCACAGGCACTCGTGGAGGAGGGGCGCCCGCGGGGCCCCAGCATCCCTTGCTCCACCCGGGGCTCAGCGCGGAGCCGGGGCAGCCATGAGCCCGTCGGGGTCATGGCGTCAACTTAAACGTTTAAGTGAAGGGAAGGAGGAAGCGCGTCGCCACGGGGCGAGAGTGAGCCTCGCGTGAGCAGCCGTGCCGCCTGCGGGAGCTGCCGGGCCTTAGGGGGTGGGGGCGGGGGTCCGGGCCCGTCCGGGGCTCCCAGCTGCCCTCTCGAGTGGGCCTAGCAAGGCCCTCCCGCCACTGGCACTGCTGCTGAGCGCTGCCCACCTGCCCGTCCCACCTACCTCCGTGTAGTAGACGGCCAGCATCCAGAACCTTCTGGAAGGCCTGGGGTTGGAGAGCATGGCCCAGAGGAAGGACAGGATGGGGAGCACCATGGAGAGGATGGAGGCGGAGAGCGTGTGGTTCAGGATGATGACGAAGTAGCACAGCAGCTCCGTCCGGGACTCCAGGAACTGGTACAGCGCCATGGCCAGGCGGATGAGGCGCGGCAGGCGCCGGAAGAACCGGTCCGAGTGCTCCAGCTCCAGGTCCCGCTCGGGCCTGGGAGGCAGGGCCGCAGGGTCAGGGGAGCCCCGGCCGGCCGGCTCTCGCTCCCGCCCAGAGCCCCTCGGTGCCCCCCGGAGACCCCTAGCCTCGTGGAAAGCTCTGTGGGCCGTGCAGGTGGCCCCTCACCCGCGGTGCCCGGCTGAGCCAAGACTGACCAAAGAGCCACTTGCTTCACCCCTGAGAGAGTCGGGCGGGACTGACCGTCCGCCCAGCTCAATGGGGAGCGGCGGGGGGGGGGGCGGAGGGGGCAGAGCGATGGTGCAGCGGGGAGGGCATTTGCCCTGCATGCGGCTGACCCGGGTTCGATCCCCGGCATCCCATAGGGTCCCCCGAGAACTGCCAGGAGTGATTCTGAATGCAGAGTCAGGAGTGACCCCTGAGCATTGCCGGGTGTGACCCGAAAGGGAAAACAACAAAAATAAGAGAGAGAGGGGCTGGAGAGATAGCACAGCGGACAGGGCGTTTGCCTTGTACGCGGCCGACCCGGGTTCAAATCCCAGCATCCCATATGGTCCCCTGAGCACGGCCAGGGGTAATTCCTGAGTGCAGAGTCAGGAGTGACCCCTGAGCATCGCCGGGTGTGACCCAAAATTAAAAAAAAAATGAGAGAGAGGCGGGAGGGCGCAGGGAACACGGGCCGGGGGGCACGTGGGCCCAGTCCCTGCTGCCGGCTCTCGGCACTCTGCTCGGGACCCTCCTGCCTGGCCACTCCCAGCTCAGCCTCTGCTGCCCTCTTCCTCCCCCCACCCCACCCCCACAGGGCCCGGGCTCAACAGGGCACAGGGTGGCCTGGGCCGGCTCTGAGTCGCCTCTGCCCCTCTGAAGGCTGCACCCCCGTCCCATGTGCCAAGCGGGCAGTGGGCACATGAGAGGCTGTCATCTGCCCCCTGGCCCCTCACTGGGCTGACCGTCCGGCATCAGCACACGCGCCCCAGGATCCCGGGGGCCCTTACCTGCGCGTCTCGGGGGGCAGAGGGGAGCCCGGGGGCCTGACGCCCCCTACTCCGTCCTTCAGGGGCTCCTCGAGCTCCTCCGTGGGGGCATGTCCGCCCGCCTCTTCCAGGGCCGGCATGTCCAGCAGCTGGACACCTGCCGGGGGCGGCGCGGGGCTCTCGGGCCCCTCCTGGCCGCCCAGGGGTGTCGCGGGCTGGGCGTCCCGAGCCAGGGCCGGGCAGAGCCCCGCGGGCCCGTCGGACATGGTCCTCTTCCCCTGCGGGGACACGGGCGCTGCGTCTCTCCAGGGCCAACCGGGAGGGCGGGCGCGGGCCGGAGGGGGCTGCACTTGCCTGCCTGACTGCGCGCCACCAGGCTGACCGCTGCTCCCTGAAGGCCACGGCCACGTTGGCGTGGTTCCGGCACATGCTGTGCAGCGTCTCCGTGAGGTCGTCCAGGAGCACCTTGCCGAGCACCCAGGAGAACTGGGCCATGTAGAGCAGCCGCCGCGGCAGGCTCCCTGCGGGACGCGCGGCCGTCACCGGCGGACACTCGCCTCCCGGGCAGGCGCCCCTCAGGGCTCCCGAAGGGGCAGGTGGGGGGGCAGCACAGCGAGAGCCCGCGTGCAATGTGTGTCTAAGGAGTGTGAGTGAGCGTGTGTGTGTGTGTGTGTCTAAAGAGTGTGTGTCAGTCCAATGGAACAGGGTGGGGTATCCCTACACACAACCCCAGATGTATGATCATCTAATCTTTGATAAGGGAGCAAGAAATGTGAAGTGGAGCAAGGAAAGCCTCTTTAACAAATGGTGCTGGCACAACTGGACAACCACGTGTAAAAGAATGGGCTTAGACCTCGACCTGACACCGTGCACAAAAGTCAGATCAAAATGGATTAAAGACCTCAACATCAGGCCACAGTCCACAAGGTACATTGAAGACAAGGTCGGAAAAACCCTCCACGATATTGAAGATAAAGGTATCTTCAAAGATGACACGGAACTAAACAATCTAGTAGAAACAGAGATCAACAGATGGGACTACATTAAACTAAAAAGCTTCTGCACCGCAAAAGATACAGTGACCAGAATACAAAGACTATCTACAGAATGGGAAAGGATATTCACACAATACCCATCAGATAAGGGGTTGATATCAATGGTATATAAAGCACTGGTTGAACTCTACAAGAAGAAAACATCCAACCCCATCAGAAAATGGGGTGAAGAAATGAACAGAAACTTTACCAAGGAAGAGATACAAATGGCCAAAAGGCACATGAAAAAGTGCTCTACATCACTAATCATCAGGGAGATGCAGATCAAAACAACCATGAGATACCACCTCACACCACAGAGACTAGCACACATTCAAAAGAACAAAAGCAACCGCTGTTGGAGAGGATGTGGGGAGAAAGGGACCCTTCTACATTGCTGGTGGGAATGCCGACTGGTTCAGCCCTTTTGGAAAACAATATGGACGATTCTCAAAAAATTAGATATTGAGCTCCCATTTGACCCAGCAATACCACTGCTGGGAATATATCCCAGAGAAGCTAAAAAGTATAATCGAAATGACATCTGCACTTATATGTTCATTGCAGCACTGTTTACAATAGCCAGAATCTGGAAAAAAACCCGAGTGCCCTAGAACAGATGACTGGTTGAAGAAATTTTGGTACATCTATACAATGGAATACTATGCAGCTGTTAGAAAAAAGGAGGTCATGAAATTTGCGTATAAGTGGATCGGCATGGAAAGTATCATGCTAAGTGAAATGAGTCAGAAAGAGAAAGACAGATATAGAAAGATTGCACTCATCTATGGTATATAGAATAACAGAGTAGGAGACTAACACCCAAGAATAGAAGAATAGTAGAAATAAGTACCAGGAGGTTGACTCCATGGCTTGGAAGCTGGCCCCACATTCTGGGGAGAGGGCAACTTAGAGAAGGGATCACCAAGTATAATGAGGTCGGAGGCCATGCGGGGGAAAGGTGATGCGGGCTGAATGTGGTCTAGAGACTGAACACAGTGGCCACTCAACACCTCTATTGCGAACCACAACACCTAATTAGAGAGAGAGAACAAAAGGAAATGCCCTGCCACAGTGGCAGGGTGGGGTGGGGGGAGACGGGAATGGGGAGGGTAGGAGGGATGTTGGGTGTACCGGTGGTGGAGAATGGGCACTGGTGAAGGGATGGGTTCTCAAACTTTGTATGGGGGAAACATGAGCACAAAAATGTATAAATCTGTAACTGTACCCTCATGGTAATTCACTAATTAAAAATAAATAAATTAAAAATAAAAGAGTGTCAGTGTGTGTGCGTGTGTGTGCGAGGGTGTGTGTGTGCGTGTGCGCGTATGTGCGTGTATGTGCATGCGTGTGTGTGCGTGTGCCCATATGTATGTACATGCGTGTGTGTGTGCATGCGTGTGTGTGAGCATCTGAGGTGCGGGCCTGCTCCCCTGCTTGGACTCTGCCGTCCAGGCCCCGCCTGTCCCCAGCCGTGAGGCCGAGTGTGGCCTCCCCTGGCCTCCCCATGCCCCCCATCCCCCGAGAGGCCGAGTCTCCTGGGGGCCCTGTGGGGACGTGTCCCTGGGCAGCGGGCACAGGCCCGAGGGAAGGGCGAGAGACACGGGGGTGGGGGGGCGGCTCTGCCCGGGGACCCCACCCTTCACCCAAGGGCTGTCTGGCGGGACGCGGCTCCTCCGCGGGCAGGGCCAGGCCTTTGCAAGCCCCTGCCCCAGCACCGTGCTGGCGCCTACCGGGCTCCTCCCCGTCCTCGTCTCCCGCCTCCGCGTCCTCCATCTCGCAGGGCGCCGGGCGCTCGGCTCCGCGGCCACCTGAAGGGAAGGCGACAGCGGCTGCGAAGCGCTGTCTGCATCCCATGGCCGCCTGCCCCCCCGCCCCCCCCCCCCCGTGGCCGGGAAGTGGGGCGGGCAGGGCAGTGTGCCAGGCGCAGACTCAGCCCCAAAGTGCTGTCGCCAGGACACGGCTTGGAAATGGGCCTCGGGCCTCTGTGCTCGGGCGGCCAGCGAGGCCTCCAGTAAGGAGCCGCGTCCAGGCCCGGGACCCCCGCAGCCGCCCCGCCGTGGACAAGCCCCTCCTGGACCTGCCCCTGCCTCATCTCCCCGCCACCGTCCCCTACCGCGAGTGGCCCAGCCGCGGTCGTGCTGGGGGCCGGTACCTCCTGGGCCGCCGTGCAGGGCCTCGTCCGCCTCCCGGTCCGCCCTGTCCATGCAGCCCTCGTCCCGCCGCCGCATCCTCAGGGCGGAGCGCGAGCTGTTGGTCCAGGCGTCGTGGGCCAGCTGCGGGGACAGGCGCCGCTGGGCGGGGGCCACGTGCTCCCCCCACACGCAGGGCCCCGCCCCTTCCGGACTGTCCCACCAGGAGGAGCTGAGAAGGACCCAGGAATGGCGAGCAGGCCGGGGCGAGAGCACAGCGGGGAGGGGGGGGGGGCGTCTGCCCTGCACGCGGCCGACCCCAGTTCAATCCCCGGCATCCCACAGGGTCCCCCGAGCACCGCCAGGAGTGAATCCTGAGTGCAGAGCCGGGAGTGACCCTGAGCAGTGCCGGGTGTGACCCAAAAAGAAAAGGAAAACCAACCCGGGACTCGGAAGGAACCCCCGGTGCCATTTGTTCCCGAGACGCCCGCCCAGCGGTGGCTGAGGCAGAGCCCGTCCCCACCGGGACGAGAGATGGCCACGCGGAGGTGGACCCCGGGGGACGGCCACCTGCAACCCCGCGGCCACCCCCGAGAGGCGGGCCAGGGCCTCAGAGCTCGGCGGCCTCTAGAGAGACGCCCCCAGCTCCAGCCCAGAGGGACCCGCCACTGTCCCCATGCAGAGTGGCTTCCTCCCCGCAAGCACTGGCCAGCGAGGTACCTGGAAAGCCGTCTTGGGCTTGGGCCGCTGCTCCTGCGCCTCCACGTCACTGCCCTCGGCCGCCTCCTCCTCCTCACTGTCCGTCTCGAAGAGGCTGTAGCTGCCGTCCTGGACCACTAGGGAGGGTGTCCGGAGAGTGTCACTGGGAGCGTCACCCCCAGCGTCACCCTGAGTGTCAACCCCGAGTGTCACCCCTGAGGGTCACACTTAGTGTCAACCCCGAGTGTCACCCCCGAGCGTCACTCCAAGTGTCACCCCCAACTGTCACCTCGAATGTCACCCTGAGTGTCACCCCCGAGCATCACCCCGAGTGTCACCCCGAGTGTCAACCCTGAGAGTCACCCCGAGTGTCAACCCCAAGCGTCACCCCGAGTGTCACCCCCAAGCATCACCCCGAGCATCACCCTGAGTGTTACCCCAAGTGTCACCCCCAAGCATCACCCCGAGCGTCACCCCGAGTGTCACCCCAAGCGTCACCCCAAGTGTCACCTCCGAGCGTCACCCTGAGCGTCACCCCAAGCATCATCCCAAGTGTCACCCCGAGTGTCACCCCAAGCGTCACCCCAAGTGTCACCCCTGAGCGTCACCCTGAGCATCACCCCAAGTGTCACCCCTGAGCGTCACCCTGAGCGTCACCCCAAGCATCACCCCGAGTGTCACCTCAAGTGTCACCCCTGAGCATCACCCCAAGCGTCACCCCGAGCATCACCCTGAGTGTCACCCCAAGAGTCACTCCGAGCATCACCCCGAGTGTCACCCCAAGCGTCACCCCGAGTGTCACCCCGAGCGTCACCTCAAGTGTCACCCCTGAGCATCACCCCAAGTGTCACCGAGCATCACCCCGAGTGTCACCCCAAGCGTCACCCCGAGTGTCACCCCGAGTGTCACCTCCGAGTGTCACCCCGAGCGTCACCCCAAGTGTCACCCCTGAGTGTCACCCTAAGTGTTACCCCGAGCATCACTCCAAGCGTCACCCCTGAGCGTCCCCTCTCAGTGTGGTGGTCCAGCACTGGGCACAGCCCCACAGCCCCCCTGCCTCACCTGACCAGCTCTGGGCCCCGCCCGCCGCCCCAGCAGCCTCTGGTCAGCCTGTGCCCCCCCCCACCCACTGCAGGCACGGAGCCCACGGACCCTTCCGGAAGGGACGGTGTGCCCTGGTGATGGGGGTGGGCAACCCTCCCTCTCAGGGGCCTGTGGCCAGGGGCAGTGCTTCCTGCCCGGCCTGGCGGGGCGCAGAGCTGGTCTGCGGGAGGCCCCACTCACTGGACGGATGCTTCACCCACGGCTGCCACCACTTCTTCTCCTCCTCGCCGTCCTCCGCGGGCTCTGGGCAGAGAGGGGCGAGGAGGAGGCGCCACGCTCAGCCCCGCGACCCGCCTGGGACCCTGAGTCCCCAAGCACCTGTCTGGGGCGGGGAGGCCGAGGCCCAGGGAGGTGCTCACGGACACTCGGGCTTCCCGGCCCCCGGGCGTGAGCTCGGGTCCCGTTCCTGCAGAGCGCCAGACCCGGCCCCTCGCTGCAGGGGGTGGGGGCGCGTCCCCACGGGGGCGGTGGCGCCTGCCTCCCGCTCTGCTAAGACCCCGAGAGCACTTTCCGGGGAAGACTCCCCCTGGCCCGTGGCCGTGAAGGGCTGGTCCCCCCCCCCGGGGGGGCTCGGGGCAGCCAGACGCCTGTTTCCCGGCGTCCCGGCTCCTGGAAGTCACGTCCTCTGAGGAAACTCAGGAGCCAAAAGCCTGGAAGTGCCAGGTTTGTGCCGGGGCGTCTGGGCCCCTCGCCCCAGCGGGAGACGGAAAGGCAGCCCCCCCCCCCCGCCCCTCGGGCACAAATGCGCTTTCCTGTGGCTCCCGGATGGCGTGGGGTGGGGCTGATGGCAGAAGGAGCCCCTGAATGTCCCTGTTGCTCGGCCCCCGGGGACAGGCCACCCCGGCCCCCCGCCCGGCTCACCTCCCTCCGCCCCCTCCCGGGGCCGGCAGCTCCCGCCTGCGGCTGCGGCCTCTGGAACCCGGCCCGCCTGCTGCTCCTCGATTTTCTTTTGCTTGGCCTTGATTTTATCCATCCTGGTTTCAGACACACGGAGAAGCCACGTCCTCCCCGCCGCCCGCAGTCCTGCCGTTTGTCGGGCTGGGCGAGGGTCTTGGCCCCGCCCAACGCAGGGATGGGGAGGTGCCCCCCGCCCCCTGCTCACCCACACTGCCCTGGGTCTCCCGAAAGCCGCCTCAGAGTCTGGCCCCTCGCCTGGCTTCGGGCCACCTTGCTGGGCGACCCCCAAGTCCCCCCCAGAGCCCGGGGAAGGAGGAAGAAAGGCCTCCTCTGGGACACCTCCCCCCCCCCCCCCCCCGCACCTCTGGCTGGCGCCTGGCGCACAGAATGGGGGTGGGGTCCGGCAGCGACGGACCAGAGCGGGCAGACCCAGCGGCCCCCAGACCTGCTGCCTGTCCCGGGGCTGGGGCACTTGGCCCCCAATCGGCCCCACCTGTGCTCCCGGAGGGAACAGAGTCTGCCTGGCCCCGTCCCGTCCATGCACGGCCCCGAGCCCGCAGCCCTGCGCCCGGCTCTGGGGAACTGGGCGGGGAAGCCGGGCAGGCCCCAGGGAGAGGGGCCCTGGGGGGCGGGCAGGCGCTCACTGCTTGTTGACGACCAGCAGGGACTTCCTCTCCTCCTCCTCTGAGCGCGCCCAGGCCGTGCTCACAAACAGCTCCAGCATCTGTGCTCCGCTGGGGGCGAGAGTGGCCACGCGGCCGAGGGCCGGGCTGAGTGTCCAGGGGCCTCCCGGGGCTGAGGCAGGGGGTCCCTCCCAGGACGCCGAGGAAACCTGCTCCCTGGCGCCCGGGCCCCGGGGGGCCGCAGATGCCCACTCGGGCCCTCGCCCGGGACGCGTGCGCCCCCTTCCTCTGCGCCCCTTCCTCTGTGCCCCCATCCTCTGTGCCCCCATCCTCTGCGCCCCTTCCTCTGCGCCCCTTCCTCTGCGCCCCCTTCCTCTGCGCCCCTTCCTCTGTGCCCCCATCCTCTGCGCCCCCTTCCTCTGCGCCCCGGGGCCCATCAGGCACGAGTCCCGGTGCGGGGGACGCCCGACGGGGCGGGCGCGGTACCTGGGCGCGATGGCCTTGCTGACCAGCAGGTCGGCCACCACGTACAGGTGGTAGTAGCTGAGGAACAGGCGGCGCTGCAGCAGCAGGAAGGAGAAGCAGACGGTGTCCCAGAAGATGCCGCCCTCCCGCTCGGGGGGCTCGCACGGCTCGTCCTCGGGCAGCACTGCGGGCAGAGGCGGCGAGGGCTGGTTCTGGGGTGACCCGGGGCCTCCGCCCGGAGCTTCCCTCACCCCTTCCCGCCGGCCATGAGCTGTGGCCCTTCCATCCCGGCCCCACGCCCCCCAGACCCCGCACTCAGGGCCGAGCCCCCACGGCCCAGGCTCAGGGCACGAGAGGCCCAGTCCCCCCACCCTCAGGCGGGGCTGGAACAGGCCCGGGCTCCCCTCGCTCCTGGGGGGCCGGTCGCAGCTCCTGTCTCCCTCCCCCGAGTTTCGGAGCCTGAGGCCTCGGCGGGGCCTTAGCTGCCAGTGCCCCCCTACCCCCCTCATTCTCCTTCGGTCCCTGACCCACCCCAGCCCCCGCCTGGTAAAACATGTCATGTCTGGTCCCAGGAATGCCGCCCTCGGAATGTTCCAGGCCCTGGACAGGAACGCAGCGGGGAGGCGCTGGTCGGTCCTGCTCAGAGTGACCCCGGCCCCAGGGCAGGAGTGAGTCCTGAGCACTGACAGGGCCGGCCCCCGAGTCGAAGCAGGCAACCGAGCAAAGGGCCGTCCTGGCCCAGGGGGCGGCGGGGACTAGGGTTCCTGCGGCCCGCGGCAGTGGGGGGGCGCCTGCCTCTCACGGGGATGCCCCGGGACGGGCCCGGCCCTGGCGAGAGGGGGGCTCCTCCCGCCCACACCTTTGGCCTTTGGCTCCCAGTTCACGGGGGGCTCATTCCCGGGCGGGGCCGGGGTGCCCAGGACTCACCGATGTCGTAGCCGGTCACTGTGCAGAAGAGGCCAAAGCTGTGCACCAGCCAGCAGTGGGAGACCAGCAGGGTGTCCAGGTACGCGCACGACCCCACCTGCGGGGACACGCCGGGGCACCCGCTTCCTGTCTGCGCCCCGCTTCCTGTCTGCGCCCGGCACCCCGCTTCCTGTCTGCGCCCCACTTCCTGTCTGCGCCCTGCACCCCGCTTCCTTCTGCGCCCCACTTCCTGTCTGCGCCCCGCACCCCACTTCCTGTCTGTGCCCCCACCCCGCTTCCTGTATGCACCCCACTTCCTGTCTGCACCCCTCACCGCACTTCCTGTCTGCACCCCTCACCACACTTCCTGTCTTCACCCCACTTCCTGTCTGCGCCCCGCACCCCGCTTCCTGTCTGCACCCCACACCCCACTTCCTGTCTGCACCCCACTTCCTGCCTGTACCCCGAAACCCACTTCCTGTCTGCGCCCACTTCCTGTCTGCACCCCGCTTCCTGTCTGCGCCCCACTTCCTGTCTGCACCCGCTTCCTCTCTGCGCCCCACACCCCACTTCCTGTCTGCTCCCCACACCCCACTTCCTGTCTGTCCCGCACCCCGCTTCCTGCCTGCGCCCCACTCCCCGTCCGACCCTTGCCTACCGACATGAGCGTCTTCACGGCCACCACCACCCCCGAGTAGGCGACGAGGCGGTCCCAGGGCCGGAGGATGAACTTGACGGGCTTGAGGAGGAGGCGGCTCCCGTGCAGCATGAAGTAACCGAAGGCGGCCAGGTACCCGGCGCTCAGGATGTTGACCCGCGTGGTCGCCGTGAAGAACAGCAGGCAGAGCACGAACCAGAAGTGGTACCGGAACAGGGCCACCTTGGCCATGTCCAGGTAGGACCTGGGGCGGGGGGACACAGGGACCTGCGCACGCTGCTCCCCTACTCACGGGGGGGGGGCGTGCAAGCAGCAGGACCCCCTGCTCCGGTGGGCAGCGGCTGTGACCCCGGGACCCCCCACACCCTCGGGAGTCTGGCCGCCGCTGTGGCATCACCTTGCTGGTGTGCCGGGCAGGGGGGCGGGGGGCGGCCTGCTCCGGCAGCCGTGAGCTGCTGCTCCTGCCCTGAGGGTCCCCGTGCAGCCCTGAGGGCACCGAGCTCAGGGGGCCTCTTTGAGGCTCTGTCTGCCGGTTGTGACAGTGTCCTGGGGTCGTGCTTTCACCTGGGGGGTTGGGCCATGCCCAGGGGAGCTCCAGGCTGACTCCCGACTCTGTGTAAGGGCCACCCCGGGGCGACACTCCACGGGCTCTGAGGTGAGGCAGAGCTCATCTCTGGGGCAGGAACTGGAGGAGGGGACGTCTGGGGGGGGAGTGACCGGGGAGACACTGTGCTGTGCCCTGGAGCCGCCCTCGGTGGGCCGAGGGCCGAGTGTCCGTCCGTGCCTCACACCTCGAGGCTGCCTCCCGCTCAGCGCACGAGAAGCCGGAGTGACCCCCCCAGGAGTGGTTCCGGGCCCGGGGCGGGCGCGGCGGGCAGGGCGCTCGCTCCTACCGGCAGAAGATGAAGTTGGGCACCGGGCTGAGCTGGGCGATGTCTTCCGGCTGCAGGTCCCGGCTGATCTCCACGTTGTCGCCCGCCTGCATCCGCATCCACAGCTGGTTCTCGTCCACGAACATCTGCCACTGCAGGGACGCCGTGAGCAGGAGCAGGAAGTCGACTGCAGGGGCACGAGAGGGCAAACCTGCGGCCTACGGTCCCTGACATACACACACACGTACACACGCGTGTCTACACGCACGTGCACACACACACACGTACACACGTGCATACACGCACGCGCGCACCCGCATGCACACATGTGAACACATGCACATGCACACATGTGCACACATGCACGTGTGCACATATGCACACATGCACCCACGTGCACACGTGCACATGTGCGTGTGTATGCATGCACGTGCACACACACAGAACCATGCTAATGTTCTTTCGTGCCATGGGGTTCATCCCTCGCCCACAGGAATGACAGCTCGGAGCCCCCAGGAGACCTGAAGGTCGCCTGAACCCTGGGACTCCCCCTCAGCTCAGAGTGACCCCCAGCCTGGGCCTCTGCTGTGGAACCCGGGTATTCTGCACCGGACAGATCGGTCGAGAAAAAGAATTTTGCATGGGGCCAAGTTCAGGGAAAAGGTGAGAAGCGTGAACCGTACAGAGGACAAAGGGAAGGTCCTGGCCATGTGGCTGTCCCAGCACTGCCAAAGATCCCTCCCCGCCTGCTTTCAGCGGGAGGAGTCGGAGTTCTCTGGCCGATAAGCAGCGGTAGCCCCCCGCGGGAACACGGAGGGGAAGCGCTCTGCTTTTTGGACGCAGAAGTGCTGACTTCCCAAATCCAAATTTTGGAAGGTCTTTGAGACATTTGGAAATCTTATTTGCAAACCAGCCATCCACATTTTATTTAGTATCGTACTAAATCTCCAGCTTTTAAATCATCTGCCGAGAGTCCTGCTCCTAGCCCATCAGAATAATGCTTCGGAATTAAAATTCCCTCTGATGCAAGCAGTTTTTAATTAGATGGGGGCCTTGGAACCTGGTAACTATATTTCTTCTCTGAGCAGCGTCTGGGTCTCACCAGAAGATGAAATGCAGGCGAGCGGGAAGTGGGCTGGCAAGGCTCGGGGCCGGGGCGACACTGGGCCGGGCCCAAGTTCTCAATTGCTGCTGGCCGGGACGTTCCCGAGGCAAAGAGGCCCGCGGCCCCCTCGGTACTCACAGAGTAACAAACTGGCATCGGGCTTCTTGGCAAAGTCCGGGAGGAACAGCCACTTAATGAGATTTGAGTGCATCTCTGCGCTCCTCCACGGGTAATCTGCAGGGGAAGGAGCCGTTTTCTCTCTGTCTTCATTATTTTCTGAAGGCCACTGAGCCTATGTTCTGTTAATGCTTCTTCCAAATTACAGGGGATGACTAAGAGATGGGACACGAAGCCAGGGTCAAGAGAAAGACACTGAAAGGGAAGAACGGAGGAGGCTGGCTGCCCCTCCGGTGACCCTCACTCAGGGCCGTCTTGTGGGGGTCGGGGCCGGCCAGGAAGCCAGTGGGTTCCTGTCCTGCGGGCCGTGGGCCAGGGCCACGCTGGGGAGGGGGTCCGGGCTGGGAGGGGCCCAGTCCTGAGGAGAAGTGGGGAGAGGGGTGAGGAGGGAGGAGGAGGAGGAGGAGGAGGGGAAGGAGACGGGCGAGGGGCCTTCCCGAGGCAGAGGGAGCAAGGGCAGCAGAGCGAGGCTTGGTTGGGGGTTTGCTTTGTTTTCTTTTGGGGCCACACCCAGCGGTGCTCGGGGCTCAGTCCTGGCTGTGGCGTCAGGACTCACTCCTGGCGGTGCTGGACCACACTCAGCCAGCAGCACGCCAGGCAAGCGCCCTCCCCGCCGTCCGATCACGCCGCCCCGAGAGCGAGGCTTGAGGCTGGACGGGGCCCGAGAGGGGACCAGTGGCCCCCTGAGCCTGGCGTGACCTGCAGGGTGGCGGTGAGGAGAGGAGGCAGCCCGGGCGCCCACGCAGGGGCCTGGGGTCTCCTTGCTGCCTGCTTTCACCTCTGACCCCCGCCTCCTGGGACAGCCAGCAGGGCTGCAGCCCCCCGCCCCGGGCGCCTGCCCACCTGTGCAGAAGGCGGGCGGCACGCCGAGGCACAGGAGGTACTGGAAGATGGACTGGCCCACCAGGAAGCCGCAGTAGCGCGGCCACACCTCCGCGATGGCCTTGCGCCGGCGCAGGCTGAGCAGGTACAGCAGCCACGCGCTGTGCACGAGCGCGTACAGGTCCATGCGCCGCCCGATGGTGTGCAGGATCATCAGGAAGCTCAGCTGCAGCAGACGGGCGCCTGAGCCGGGCTCGGCACCCCCCCCCCCCCCACCCCTGCCGGCTCCCCGCACCCGGGACGCGAGAGGGAGCGGATAGGGCATAGCCAGGCCTGTGCAGGGAGGGACCAAGGCGAGTCCGCAGAGAGGGGGCAGAGGCGGGGCGGGGCGGTGTCCAGAGCCAGCTCCCCTCATAAAGGGGCGGGAAAGGAAACGGAACACAGCAAGCGCTTCCCCGCGTCCCTCCGAAACGGGGACAGAGCCACCGCCGTGGCCTCAGCTGCCCGGGGAGGGCCGGAGTGGGGACACGGAGCGGGGACACGGAGTGGGACACAGAAAGGGGACACAGCGGGGACACGAGCTGCCCGTCCATGTCATCTGGCCACTGCGTCGCAGAGAGGAAGGCCAAGAGGACGCAGCAGCCAAGGGGCCGAGGTCCCACATCGAGCTCCTTTTCTTCTTATTTCGCCGGACCCGGGCCGGAGGGGGCGGTCAGGGGCGCCAGCCACGAAGCCCCCACGGGGTGGGGCAGGGAGGAGGGGGGCCGAGACTGGCTGCGGGCAGCAGACATGGGCAGGGACCCCAGGGCTGCCCGCCTCCTCCCCCCGGGTGGGCGGGAGGCCCAGGGCGTCACCTCCAGCCCGAACTTGTAGAAGCTGTAGTTGACGAAGTAGCGCAGGGCGCTGAGGACGCCGTCGTCCAGCTGGGCCCGCGTCACGCCCTCGAGGATGGTGCTCGTGCGCGGCTCTGGGAGCTGGTGCTGCAGCCGATAGAACTTCTGGTGCCGGGTCACCGTCACCTCCAGGGTCATGAGGGCCAGGATGCAGAGCTGGGCCTGCCGGGCCAAGGGGAAGGTGGGCTCAGGGCAGCGTCCCCCCCACACCCCGCGCCCCCGGCCCGCCTGCCCCCTGCCCGGCGGGGGCGGCCAACGCCCCCCACGGCGCCCACACATTTCCTCTCCCCACTTCCTACACGACAACGCTCGCCGCAAATCCCCGCGATCGATTTCCCGATTGATCGAGGGGGAGAACGCTCCACACAGTTACGGCCTGACAAGCCAGGAATAAAAAGCCGCCGATAATGAGTCCATTTACTTTGCTTGATTCTATTACTCGCGCGCGGGGGGGCTGCCACTCCGCCTTCAAGGACGCGCTCCTGCCGGCCCCCCAGAGCCGCCCGCTGGGGCGGAGATCCGTCTTGCCACTGGGGCGTGAATTTCCAGCCCACCCTTGGGGGGCGTCTCTCCTGCTTGTTTCCTGCTGGGGCCCCCTGATGGATGGGGGGTGAAGCCCTTCGATCCCGGGGCGGGAGGGGTGCTCTCGGGTGAGTGACGGGAACCACACCGCGAAAGGGAAGTCGCTCGTTACGAATCCTCTGGGTCTCTCCCCATCGATCACTTGACACGGTGACGAGGTGACGAGAGGGACCGGCTTATTAGGTCCCAGTTAGCCACGCGCCTCCCCCGTGCGTCCAGCCGGTGGGGGAGGGGAGGAGGGGCACCGTCCCCGCCCCACACAGCCCCTGCGCCTGGTTCCCACTTGGTGGCCTCTTCCGTCCCAGGACTTGGATGGCCACGCGTGCCCGTCCCCGAGCCTCCCGGGCACGGCCTGGCATTGGGGGGCCCCGTGGGGTCCTTCCTTCGCACCCTCACAGCAGCTCAGCCCACCGGGCGGGCAGGCGGGTGGGGCCAGTGGAGAGCAGAGTGCGGGGCCCAGAAACGCCCAGGGCCGGCCAGCGGCGCTCGGGGGCCCCTGGGGGGTCTCCACACAGCACGGGGTCTGCCCGGGGCCTGCACTGAGCTGCCCAGCGCCCTGGGGGCAGGTGTGTGCCGCCGGTGACGCCCTCAGGCCAAACACTCGGCGTTCCCAGGGCAGGCCCATGGCCGGGCTCTCCACGTGGGCAGCAGGTGGCCACTCTCGCGTGGGCAGCGGGTGGCCGCTCACCCTTTTCGGGCCTCACTCTTGGCTCTGCCAGGGGGGCCGTCTGGGCGAGGGGTCTCAGGACCCCGTCTGGGGCCCTGCCCGGCTCAGAACACCCCCTGGAGTCCCAGGGTCAGGCTGGGCGGGGCAGTGCCTGGCGAGTGCCCGCGACGCTCACCCACCTTGAGGCAGGGCAGCACGGCTGCGTCACACTTCCGCAGTGCCCCCAGCCACTCAGCGGGGTCCTGGAGCTCGCGGGCCAGGACGGACTCCCGGGCCAGCAGCGCGGGTGGGCGAGTGGTGTTCCCCAGCCAGGCCTGCGGGGACAGGAAGGATCGGGGCAGCTGGCAAGCCCAGGGGCTGCCTCAGTTTCCCCGCGTGTGAGAGACGGGGTGACCCGGAAGGGGCTCCCAGACCGGGTCCTCCAAACGCGTGTGTGTGTGTGGGGGGGGTCCCCGGCCCCATCACGCGTCCCCCTGAGCCCTGAGTCTCACCGTCACCCGCCTCTATGCCCCAGCCGGGGTCTCCGGGAACAACCGCCCCCCCCCAGGAGGCATCGGGGCCGCCCCACGCCCACCTGCCCCCGGGACGCCCAGCTGTGGCCTGAGGGTCCCCACACGCCCACCCCCGGCCCAGGGCCCAGTGCTTGCGGGACGGAGGGCAGCGGGGTCGGAGGTCGCCCTCCTGCCGGGCGCACCTGCGTGCAGTTGGCGGAGTAGGAGGCGGGCACGACGCACTTGAGCTGGTACAGCATCTTGCAGATGACGATGACGCAGGCCCAGACGGTGGAGAAGTGGGAGGCGTGCGGGCGCAGGGAGGAGTAGGGCACGGCCACCACCCAGGCCACGAAGAACAGGGAGTTCATCAGGGACACCTGCGGGCGGGCGGGTGGGCGGGCAGGCGCGGCGTGGGCCCGGGGCAGGGAGTTGCGCCCGGGGCAGGGGTCACACCCCCGCCCGCCCGCCTGCCCGCCTGCCGCGGCCTCGGACCTCCTGCAGCGTGAACCAGACGACCACGGGGCAGACGAGCTTGACGATGTGGATCTCCAGCACGCGCCACAGGAACACCTGAGTCGCGGCCACCAGTTCCAGCAGCTTCAGGACGCCGGCGGCCAGCTTGTCCACCACCGCGTCCCAGTCGTGCGCCTCTGCAGGGGAGGGGGCGTCGGTGCCGCGGGTAGCAGAGCTGCGGGGAGCGGGACAGCGGCCGCCGGGGGCTGACTGCCCCTCGGGACGGCCTTTCCCAGCCAGGCCACGCTGACCCCCCCGCCCCTCCCCCCGGGCTGGGGCCGGCTCTGAGGGGCCCAAAACCCCCCCAGACTCGGCCTCACTCCCCAGCCGTGTCCCCCCATCGGGCCGTGTTCTCCCCGCAGCAGAGGCCCCAGGACTGTGTGCCCTGGGAATCGCCTCCTCCAGCAAAGGGCTCAGCTCAGCTGAGCGTTCCCGCATCCCCCGGCCCTGGGTGCGAGACGCTGGTCTCGCCCGTGGCCGTGGCCGAGGCTGGGGTCGCAAGCGGGGTCATTCCCGGGCGGGGCCTCAGCACAGGGCCCTGGAGTCAGACCAGGGGGACGTGGGCGAGGCCACCCACACGAGTGCACTCGGACCCGGGTCTGGCCTCGGCGGGAGAGGCCGGCGCGGGCAGGGACAGGCTGCGTTCGCGGTCAGACGAGCCCCGGAACCCGGCTCTTCCGACATTCCGACAGACGGGGTCTGTGTCCTGGGGCCGCCCGGCCCTCGGCCCTCGTGGAATCCCTCACCTGAAGGTCCAGCTCGCACGCCCCTCCCCCCTCCACCCCCCCGGATGGCGCCGCCCCTGCAGCTACCCAGCCCAGCCCAGCGCTAAGGTCAGGAAAGCTCTTGGGACCCAAGGCACAAGATCGGCCTTGGCGGACCCCAGCCCACAGTCCCCCTCCCCAGGAGGCTGTAGGGGTAGGGGCACCTTCATCCGGTGGCTGCTTCTCCAGCTCCTGCTTCTCCGGCTCCTGCTTCTCTGGCTCCTTCGTCTCTGGCTTCTGCATCTCCGGCTTCTGCGTCTCCAGCTTCTGCTTCTCCAGCTCCTGCATCTCCTGCTGCTTCTCTGGCTTCTGCATCTCCGGCTCCTGCATCTCCTGCTGCTTCTCTGGCTTCTGCATCTCTGACTCCTGCATCTCCGGCTTCTGCGTCTCCGGCTTCTGCGTCTCCGGCTTCTGCGTCTCCGGCTCCTGCATCTCTGGCTCCTGCTTCTCCGGCTCCTGCATCTCCTGCTGCTTCTCTGGCTTCTGCGTCTCCAGCTTCTGCTTCTCCAGCTTCTGCATCTCCGGCTCCTGCATCTCCTGCTGCTTCTCTGGCTTCTGCATCTCCGACTCCTGCATCTCCGGCTTCTGCATCTCCGGCTTCTGCATCTCCTGCTCCTGCATCTCCGGCTCCTGCTTCTCCGGCTCCTGCATCTCCTGCTGTTTCTCTGGCTTCTGCGTCTCTGGCTCCTGTGTCTCTGGCTCCTGCATCTCCTGCTGCTTCTCTGGCTTCTGCGTCTCTGGCTCCTGCTTCTCCGGCTCCTGCGTCTTCATCCCTGCGGCCTCCTCCAGCGCCCTGTGGCCGGGCTCCACACGCTCAGTCTCTGGTGGCTTTTTCTCCGGCTCTGGGACATCCACCTTCGGCTGACCCTGCTCCGTGCTGTCCTGGGACGGCCCCTCGCCCTCCGTGACACAGCTCGCCGGGTCTGCAGCACCCTGGGGGGCCTCCGGGACTGCTGCAGGCCCCGCCCTGGAAACCAAAGACATCAGCACGGAGCCCCCGGGCCCCAGCCACTCTGCTGCATGCAGGGGCCACGCCCAGGCCTCGAGCATGTCCAAAGTCCCCGAGGGGCAGGGGCCACGCTGAGGGGCACAGCCAGGCGCCCACTTCGCCAGGACCCCCGTGGTTTGCTGTGCGGGGAGCACTCACGCTCCGGGCACAGCCGAGTCCAGGAGGATGGAGGGTCCTGCCACGGTGCTTACCTCTTTTTTTTTTTTTTTTTTTTTTGCTTTTTGGGTCACACCCAGCGATGCTCAGGGGTTACTCCTGGCTTTGCACTCAGGAATTACTCCTGGCAGTGCTTGGGGGGACCATATGGGATGCCGGGGATCGAACCCGGGTCGGCCGCGTGCAAAGCAAACGCCCTACCCGCTGTGCTATCGCTCTGGCCCCAGTGCTTACCTCTTAGGGAGCTTGCGGAGGAGAGCCTTGAGCCTGCAGGGGCGGGGAGGGGGAGGGAGAGGGAGAAGGCAGAGAGAGAGAGAGAGAGAGAGAGAGAGAGACAGCAGAGAGAGAGACGGTAGAGAGAGAAAGGGAGAGAGGGGGAGAGAAGGAGAGAGGAAGAGAGGGAGGGAGAGGGAGAGGGAGAGGAAGGGAGAGAAGGAGGGAGAGAGGGAGAGAGAGAGGGAGAGGGAGGGAGGGAGAGAAGGAGGGAGAGAGAAGGAGGGAGAGAGGGAGGGAGAGAAGGAGGGAGAGAGAAGAAGGGAGAGAGGGAGAGAGAGGGAGAGGGAGGGAGGGAGAGAGAGTGAGAGGGAGAGAGGGAGGGAGAGGGAAGGAGGGAGGAGGGAGAGAGGGAGGGAAGAGGGAGGGAGGGAGAGAGAGTGAGAGGGAGAGAGGGAGAAAGGGAGAGAGAGAGGGAGAGGGAGAGGGAGGGAGGCAGAGAGGGAGGGAGAGAGGGAGAGGGAGAGGGAGAGGGAGAGGGAGGGAGGGAGAGAGGGAGGGAGAGAGAGGGAGGGAAGGAGGGAGAGAAGGAGAGAGCTCTTTCTCTGTCTGAAAAGTCCCGGTCTTCCCTTCAACCCTACCATGGAGGAGGCCACATGCTGAGCACCCAGGGAGGGGGAGCGCCGGGACTGGGTGGTGGGTGGGAGGGGGGACGGGGCTGACCGCGGCAGGGGTCTGCCCACACCCTGCAAGCCGCGGCCCGTCGCGGGACTCACATGTCTGCAACCAGCTGCACGTGGGTCTCGGGGCCGTGGCTGGGGAGACAGGACACGGGACTCGGGTCGCGAAGAGCCGGCGGCCAGTGCTCCGCCCTCCCGGGTCTCCGGCCCTACCTGTGGGGGCCGCCCTGCGCGTCGGGGGGCGCGGCGCTCAGGCTGGTGGCGGCCAGGAAGGCCTCGTTGAAGTAGTGCAGCTGCAGGATGCAGGCCAGCAGGAAGGTGGCGGGCAGCAGGATCTTGGCGAACAGCTCCACCGTCGCAAAGCGCTCCAGGCCCACGTCCCGCAGCCTGCGGGCACCAGGGCGCCCTGGGTCCCCCGCCCGGCCCGGGCCCGTCCCCGGCTCAGGCCCACCCCAGGGCCCCAGGCCCCGGCTCGGGCTGCAGGTGAGGGGCCCAGGACAGGGGCCCCTCGTACGGGAGAGTGTGGGGGGCCGGGGGTGGGGGCGGGCAGGACCGGGCAGGGTGTGTGGGGGCGGGCAGGATGGGGGGACCCCCGGGGGTGGGGAAGGGTGGGGGCGGGGGCAGGGGCTCCCCAGCCCAGAGGAGCCGGAAGCCACAGGGGCCCACAGCACCCTCCAGAGCCCCGTCCCGGCCCACAGGCGGAGCTCGGCGGGAGGCGGGCCTCACCCCTCTTCGGAAAGCCCGAGCGTGTGGCTGAAGAAGCCGGCCACGCTGCGGAACTGGTAGGTGTAGATGGCGATGAGCACCAGCATGGAGTAGAACACCATGGCCATCCAGAAGTACTTGAGGATCCGCCGCCACCAGTCGTAGTGGATCTGTGGGCAGTGGGATCTGAGGCCCCGCCCCCCCTCCCGCGCCAAGACCCCTGGGGCAGGCCTGGTCCTGGGCGGGGGCGCAGGGCTGCGGGGGGCAGAGGCCCTGGGTGGAGGCGCAGGGGAGCGGGGGGCGGAGGCCCTGGGTGGCCGCCGGGCCAGGCCTGTGCCCAGCGCCCGAGGTGGCGGCAGCAGGGGGGCCGTGAGAGGGGACAGTGGCCGCGCCAGGCTGCGGCCCGGCCAGCTCACCTGGAACAGGGCCACCCAGGACAGGAAGAGGAAGATGTAGATGATCTTGTACACGGCCACCTTGCCGTCGAAGCTGACCACGAAGAACATGGCGGCGCACACCAGGATCCAGTACTTGACCAGGAGGCCCTTCACCCAGGAGCCCAGGAGGCCGGCCAGGGCGCCGTCGTGGCCCGCGTCATGCTCTGGGTGGGCGGGAGGCGTGGGGGCGTCAGGCCAGGCTCGTCCCCACCCACCCCTTGCTCCGAGGGCTGGAGAGTTCCAGAAGCCGCTCAGGGCTGGTGAACATGGACCCAGGGAGACCGGGGACCCCTGAGGCCGGGCCAGGCCCGCGGCGAGGGCTGGGGGGCCCCAGGGCGTCCAGCCAGGCAGACCCTCACCGCTCTCCTCCCCCTCCGCTTCCTGCCAAGCCTCTGCCTTCGTCTTCGCCAGCAGCCGCCGTTCCAGGACCTGCTGCCGGAGCAGCAGCCAGAACAGAAACGCGTAGAGACTCTGCGAGAGGAGACAGAGACGGGGAGCACGGAGACTCAGGGAGCACGGAGACTGGGGGAGCACAGAGACGGAGGGAACACGGAGACTCGGGGGAGCCTGGAAACTAGGGAGCACAAAAACTGGGGGGAGCACGGTGAGTCAGGGGGAGCACGGAGACTTGGGGGGAGCACGGAGACTGTGGAGACGGTGAGTCAGAGGGATCACGGAGATGGGGAGCACGGGGACTAGGGGAGAACGGAGACTGGGGGAACAGGAATTGGGGAGCAGACTGGGGAGCACAAAGACTGGGGGAGCCCAGCAACTGGGGAGCACGGAGACTAGGGGAGCACGGGACTGGGGGAACAGGAACTGGGGAGCAGACTGGGGAGCACAGCAACTGGGGAGCATGTGAGTCGGGGGAGCACGGAGAGTCAGGGGGAGCACAAAGACTTGGGGGAGCATAGTCTGGGAAGCACGGAGACTGGGGAGCACGGAGACCGGAGGGAAAGGCAGAAACTCAGGGAAGTGAGGCTGTGCGGGCCTCTGGGCTGACCTTGGCGCCCAGGTGCAGGCAGGGCTGCGGGTAGAGCTGGAGGTCCAGGTCGGCCAGCAGCCAGTCGGGCACACCCGGGAACAGCTCCTGCTGCCTCAGCCGCAGCCCCACCGCGAAGTTGAGCAGCACCAGGAGGTTGGCGTAGCCCACCAGGCAGGGCGCACTGCGCAGGGCCAGGCTGCGGTGGTCGCGGGCCATCCAGATGCCGCAGGACCAGAGCAGCAGGACGAAGCCCAGCCAGCTGGCGTGCGTGATGCTCCACACCTGCGGGCGGCCGGGCAGCTTCTAGAACCTTCTCCAGGGACCCCTCCCCCCTGGCACAGCCCAGGGACCAGCTTCCAGAACCTTCTCCAGGGACCTTCCCCCCCGGCACAGCCCAGGGACCAGCTTCCAGAACCTTCTCCAGGGACCCCCCCAGGCACAGCCCAGGGACCAGCTTCCAGAACCTTCTCCAGGGACCCCCTCCCCCAGGCACAGCCCAGGGACCAGCTTCCAGAACCTTCTCCAGGGACCCCCTCCCCCAGGCACAGCCCAGGGACCAGCTTCCAGAACCTTCTCCAGGGACCCCCTCCCCCAGGCACAGCCCAGGGACCAGCTTCCAGAACCTTCTCCAGGGACCTCTCCTCTCTAGGCACAGCCCAGGGACCAGCTTCCAGAACCTTCTCTGGGAGACTCCCACACTGTATGGGCTAGGGACCAACTTCTAGAACCTTCTCTGGGGCCACCCCCACTGCACAGCCCACAAACCAGCTTCCAGAACCTTCTCCGGGCCGGGTGCCACCGCACACCTGGGAATCAGCTTCAGGACCCTTCTCTGGAGCCCCTCCCCACCCCGCCTGCCTCGGCACCCTCCTGCGGGGACGCACCATCATGGTGATGAGGGCGGGCACGTAGCTGTGTCGCATGAGCACCTGCGCCAACACCGCCAGCCCACTGGGCTTCGAGGCCGCCGTGCCCGCCTCCGAGGGGGTGCCCGTGAGCACTGCAACGGAGGGCACGGGGGGGGCAGGTGGGGCCAGGCAGCCGGGCAGAGGCCCCAACGCTGAGGCTCAGCCACGAGGGTGGTGCCCAGCCTCCCGCACCCCAGCCTGAGCCCCCCAGACCCCGGCCCCACCCTCCCGGCCCCCCGGCCCGGCCCTCGCACCGGCCCCAGCCTTGCCTGAGTCTGTCCTGGAGTCCGAGAGCGTCAGGCGCCAGGGCTCTGGGGCCAGTGGGCCGTCCGGGAGGGGCCGGCTCAGCGGGAAGCTGTGGGAGGCCCTTTCTGGGGCAGGGGTGGGGGGGCAGAGTGAGGTCCGGGCGGGGCCGGCGCCTCTCTGGGGCTGTGGGCGGGCGGGCGGGGGCGCTGCCCGTTCAGGGCCTGCGGACCGGGCAGCGTCATGGCGCTGGCCCTGCTCCCGGCGTCCGGCCGGGTCTGGAGAGGCCTGGGGGTGACCAGCCGAGAGCGTCCCCAGGGCCGGCGCGGCCGTGCAGGGGTGCCGCCGACCCCGCCGTAGCCTGGCTGGGACCGAGTGTTTGGGGTCCCAAGTGGCCGTGCTCCCCGATTCCCCTGGGGGGTGTGGCCCCGGGCTCCGGCCTCGCCCACCTGAGAAGGTTTTCCTCTTCTGCAGCAGCAGGGCCGGCCCGTCCAGCCCCGAGCACGGCCTCCGGCGCTCCTGGTCACGCAGCAGGGGCAGGTCCTGCCAGCTGCCCCCCGGGCCCGGGGTCACCTGCAGAGCACACGGGACACGGCCAGTGGACAGCCCGTCCCGACGTTCCCGCTGGCCATGGACAAAGGCCCCCAGGACCCGAGGCCGGAGCGGGGCTCCCGAGCCAGTGCCCAGGGAGAGGACACACGCAGGGACGCGGGCCGGGCCGGGGCAGGGCCCGGAGGGAGGACGGCGTGTGCGGGCGGGAGAGGGGATACGCCGGCAGGGGAGACGCCGGTGCCCGAGCCGGCCCAGGGCGTCCCGGCCTTCCCATCACCACCACCTGCCCCAGCCCCCGGTCTCCCTCCAGGCCCTGGGGAGGAACCGACACCCCCAGAAGGCTCCTCGGACGCCGTCCCATCTCGGGGCGAGCCGAGGCCAAGCCCCTCGGTCGGCACAGAAAATGCTCCTTAAGGTGCATCACGCGTGTCTCTGGGCCACGCCGTGAATCCAGACAGGTGCCAGCGGCGACGAAATGCCGCTGGCCCCGGAGCCCGGGAAACGGGGCGGCCGGAGCGTCCCATGGGCCTCACCGACGGCCTCTGAGCCCACTGCGGGCGGAGCGGGGGGTGGGGGGCCGCTGTCCCCGCGAGGCCGGCACGGGTCCGGGTTTCCCTCCTGGGCAGGCCGGGCCCCCCTCCCTCTCCCCTCCCGACTGCTGGGCCAGGAAGCGAAGGGGCCTGACTGGCTCCAGCCCCAGGAGAGCAGGGCAGGCCGGCCTGTCGCGGCGGGTGCAGGAGGCAGATTCCGGGGCGCAGGGCAGACTCGGGGTGTGGGGGAGAGACCCGCGGGGGTTCACGCGGGGCTGGGGGGGGCCCAGCCGGAGTCTGACCTGGTCCTCCTCGCTGCCCGACGTCCACAGCACGGACTGCAGCTCCCCGTCCTCCCCTCTGCTCGGCGACCGCGTGGGCAGCAGCTCCATCCCGGCCCGCTGCGGGGAGCGGCTTCTGGAACCTTCCGCAGGGGCCTCCAGGGGCTGCTCGAGTCCCCCCAGGGCTCCCTGCCCCCCCTCGCCGTGCCGCCCTCTGCATCCGACACCCAGTGCCTCGTGATCGGCAGACACTCAGCCTTGGGTGCTCGCGGCTGCGGGGGCCGCCCGTCTGCGCTGGGCCCAGACGCCACGCGGCAAGCACAGGCCGCGCCCGGCCGTGACCCTTGGCTCCGCGCCCGGTGCTCACACACTGCGAGTGGGGGGCCGTGGGGCGGGGGCCGAGGGCAGGCCCGCCCTGCCCGGGGCTCTGCTGGGCCTGGCCCCCACGGGAGCCGGGAGGGCCGGGCGGGCTCTGGGCAGGGGCCCCGTGGGTTCGGGCATCTGTGCCTCGTGCAGAGGGACGGGCCCCTCCCGGGCTCCTGCTCCCCCTCAGGGCAGCCCCGGGCCCAGGGCGGAGCCGGAGCCGGCCGCAGGCCGAGGCCACACCACAGCCGTGGACTTGCCGCAAAGGCCCCACCCCCCCAGCCTGTTCCACGCCCTGCGGCCTGGGGACCCCCAGGCTTGAGTCGGGGGTTGCTCTGGCTTCCTCGGGGAGGGGAGCAGGACGGCGGGTGCCCAGCCGTCAGGGACACTCACCTCTGGCGTGGGGCTCCACTGCGGCCCCAGGAGGACCAGCGTGTAGTAGGACAGCAGCAGGACCAGCGGGCTCAGCAGCTCCGGCCAGCTGAGGCCCGCGTGCAGCTGGAGGCGCCCGGCCTCGGAGTGGTTGGTGTGGATGAGAGCGGTCATGCCCAGGAGCCTGCAGGGGGAGGGGCGGAGGGAGGGGAGCGAGAGGGAGAGAGAGGGAGGGAGGGGGGAGAGAGGGAGAGGGAGAGAGAGAGGGAGAGAGACAGGGAGAGAGAGAGAGAGGGAGGAGAGAGGGAGGAGAGAGAGAGGGTGAGAGAGAGGGAGAGAGAGAGAGGGAGGAGAGGGAGGAGAGAGAGAGGGAGAGAGAGAGGGAGAGAGAGGGAGAGAGGAGAGAGAGGGAGAGAGAGAGGGAGAGAGAGGGAGAGAGGAGAGAGAGAGGGAGAGAGAGAGGGAGAGGGAGGAGAGAGGGAGGAGAGAGGGAGAGAGGAGAGAGAGAGGGAGAGAGAGAGGGAGAGAGAGGGAGAGAGGAGAGAGAGAGGGAGAGAGAGAGGGAGAGGGAGGAGAGAGGGAGGAGAGAGGGAGAGAGGAGAGAGAGAGGGAGAGAGAGAGGGAGAGAGAGGGAGAGAGGAGAGAGAGAGGGAGAGAGAGAGGGAGAGGGAGGAGAGAGGGAGGAGAGAGGGAGAGAGGAGAGAGAGGGAGAGAGAGAGGGAGAGGGAGGAGAGAGGGAGGAGAGAGAGAGGGAGAGAGAGAGAGAGAGAGGGAGAGAGAGGAGAGAGAGGGAGAGAGAGAGGGAGAGGGAGGAGAGAGAGAGGGAGAGAGAGGAGAGAGAGAGGGAGAGAGAGGAGAGAGAGGGAGAGAGAGAGGGAGTAGAGAGAGGGAGAGAGAGAGGGAGAGAGGAGAGAGAGGGAGAGAGAGAGGAGAGAGGGGGAGAGGGGGAGAGGGGGAGCAAGAGGGAAAGGGGGAAAGAGAGGGAAAGAGGGAGAGAGAGACAAAGAGGGAGAGAGGGACAGAGGGAGAGGGAGAGAGAGGAGAGATGGAGAGGAAGAGAGAGATGGAGAGGGAGGGAGGAGGGGAGAGAACACAGCCAGGCCCCGGGCCCCGTGCACCCTCACCTTGGCCTACTCTGCCCACCCAGCCCTCAGGGCCACATGGGACACACTTGAGGGGTCCCCCCACCCCGTGGGTACCAGGGGGTCCTCGGGTGGGGGTGCACCAGGCCGTGTGGTCCTGCCGTCAGCCCGGGGGCTGGAGAGGCCCCAAGCCAGCCCCGCCCGAGGTCCCCAGAGGGGTGCCCTGCCCACGGCCCGCCCAGGGCCGCCCCCGGGAGCCCCCCCACCGCGCCCACCTGGCGTAGATGTCGGCGGGGGGCACGAGGTCCTGGAAGAAGGGCAGCTGGTAGAGGTAGAGGTTGGCCAGGTGGCCGGCGGTGAAGATGGCCATGAAGACGCAGAGCGTGCTGAAGGCGGGCGTGCTGACCGCGCGGCGGCAGGCCCAGCAGGAGCCCAGGCCCAGGAATGCCCCGAAGTACACGGCCGAGGTGATGGACGGCGAGACCATGCCTGGGGGGGGGGGGGCGCCCGTGAGCGCCCAGCGGCACCCGCCCACCTGCCCGCCCGCCCGCCCATACCTGCCAGGCCCAGGAAGACGGTGACCAGCACCTTCCCCAGCGTGGGCAGGATGGGTTGGATGGCGGCCGCCAGGCTCAGGACCAGTGCGGCTGCCTTCACCAGCACGTTCTTGCTGGGCGCCGGCGCCTCCCTGGCGCTGCCCCGAGAGCACCTGCTGGCCGCGTCGGCGCGGGGGCCATCCTGCTCCTCCTCCTCCTCCTCCTCCTCCTCCTCCTCCTCCGAGGTCGTCGTCGTGAAGTCCGTGTCCTGCCGGGCAGGCGTGAGCCAGACCCGCCCGCCGGGCGTCCCCGGGGCCACTGGCCGCTCTCAGCCCTGGCCCCTCACCTCCAGCGTGTCGTCCTCCTCCGTCTCCTCCCCGTCCCCGAGGGCCGCGGGGGCCCCCGCCGTCCTGGGGGCCTTCACCAGCTTGTGGCACAGCCTGGAGATGAATGAGCCGGCCAGCAGCAGCCCGATGTCCGGGGCCAGGAGACGCACGACGTTCCCCGCGTCCACGCGGCTGAACCTGCGGCCACGGGGGGCGGGTGGGGGAGGCAGTGTCACGAGTGCGGGTGGGTCTTCCCGGCCCCTGTGGTCCCCACCACGGCCACCCCTAGCAGCAGCCCGGGTGCCTGCCCGGCCACACCCCTGCACTCTCCCCCCGCCCCCCCGGGTGACAGGCACAAGGTGTGGGGGTCACTGGCCAGGTCACTGCTGACCTTGTCACCGTCCACTCCGCCTCCAGGCTGCAGTAGCATCAGCAGGGGACACACTCGGCCGAGTGCGGAGAGAGGCCCCTGCCCAGGCGAGCTGCCCGCCCACCCCTGTGCCCCTCGCTGCCCCTCACCTGATGATCCCCAGGTACCCCAGGACGTCCTCCCAGGCCCCTGCGGGAGAGACGGGAGGAGGGACTCGGGCTCCCGCCCGCGGACGGCCGACACCGGGCAGAGGGGCAGAGCCGGCCTAGCACCCGGGCCGGGGGGTCTGGGCTCTGAGCGACTGTCCAGGCCGATGCAGGGGGCCACACGGGGGGCTGCAGCCCCTCGGCTCCTGCCCCCGTGGCAAGCGGGTGGAGATCAAGGAGGGAGAAGCCCAACCCCAGGGGCTGCCTCGCACTAGGCCCATCAGTCCCCGGAGCACCGCCAGGGAGTCACCTGAGCATCGCCGGGCGTGGCCCCAAAACAAAAGTTTTTATAAAACCCAGCACGTCCCGAGGGCTGGGGCGAGCAGGGGCAGGGGTGCCCGAGGGGGATGCCCGTCCCACCCACACCACAAGCCGAGTCCATGGGACCCCGAGGGAAGGGCCCACCTGGGTCAGCGGGCAGCGGGCAGCGGGCAGACAGCCCAGGCCAGCCCCGGGCCCTGGGGCTCTGGAGGGGCTGCGGGCCGGCTTGGCCCACACGCTGGCAGCGGACACGGGGGTCCCTCTCGCGTCCGGCAGACCCCCGAGTCTGCCTCTGCTCAGCTCGGGGGCTCCCGGGGCACGACTGGGGCTCTCTGGAAACGGGGGTCCACACCAGCGTCAGGGCTGTGGTGGGACCCTCGGGGGCTCCCCGGCCCGCGCGAGGGTGGGGGCTGCGCACAGCCGCGCCGGGGCGTGGCCTCCTGCCAGGGAGCCCTTACGGGAAACTCAAACTCGCTTCCCATAAATCATCTCCGCGTGTCAAGAAATATATTCTTCGCCTTTGGACGCTTTTCCCTGACCGTTTGAAAATGTGAGATCCCTCGGAGCTGGCAGGCCCCGCCTGGCACCGGCCCAGCCACCCCCCCCCGCGGCCCCGGGCGGGGTCTCCCGCGGCCTTACCGCCAGGGGCCTGGAGGCTGAAGGCCAACTGCAGGACCCCCTGCAGCAGGAGGAAGAAGAGGGCCGTGATCCAGACGGAGCGGAGCAGGTACCTGGTGCTCCCTGAGGGGCGAAAGGTCAGGGGGCAGAGGCCACGCACAGCTCTCGCCTGTGTGAGCCCCCGGGACGCGTGCCAGGTGGAGGCGGCTCTCTCGGGCCGCTGAGGGAGAGAACTGACCTGTGGCCTGTCTCTGCCCGCCCCGGCCCCTGCCCCCGGCCCCCGAGCTCGTGCTGCCTTGGAGACCCCCCCATCTGCTGGGCCCCTCCTGGGACTGGGTGGGAGTCGGGGGCACCCTTGGGGCTATGGGGCGGCCCCCCGGTGCAGGGGCAGAGCGGCAGCAGGCCCTGAGGGCACGGCTGGACCCTGCTGCGGGCGTTGGTGCCTCCAGCCAGACTGGCCCCAGGCCCCCAGGCCCCCAGGCCCCCAGTGCCTAGTGACTGAGAACGTTCATGTTACAAGTCGGGCGTCCTGGTGCCTCTTTCTTGGTCTGATGAAAGATGGGGTCACTCTTGCTTGCTGCCTCTGTCTCTTCTGCTCTGTCTCACTCTGTCTCTGTCTCTCTCGCTGTCTCTGGCTCTCTCAGTCTCTGGCTCTCTCACTCTGTCTCTGTCTCTCTCACTGTCTCTGTCTCTCCCTCCCTCTGTCTCCCTTGCTCACTCTGTCTGTCTCTGTCTCTCTGTCTCTGTCTCTCTCTTGCTCACTCTGTCTCTGTGTGCCTATCTCTGTTGTCTGTCTGACTCTGTCTGTCTCCGACTCTCCCTGCCTGTCTCTTTCACTCTGTCTCACTCTGTCTCTGTCTCTCTCGCTCTGTCTCTCAGTCTCTCTGTCTCTCTCACTCTGTCTCTGTCTCTCTCACTCTGTCTCTGTCTCTCTTGCTCGCTGCCTGTCTCTTTCACTCTGTCTCTCTCACTCTGTCTCTGTCTCTCTTGCTCTGTCTCTCTCTTGCTCACTCTGTCTGTCTCTCCCTCCCTCTGTCTCCCTTGCTCGCTCACTGTCTGTCTCTGTCTCTCTCTTGCTCACTCTGTCTGTCTCTCCCACCCTCTGTCTCCCTTGCTCGCTCACTCTGTCTGTCTCTGTCTCTCTCTTGCTCACTCTGTCTCTGTGTGCCTGTCTCTGTCTGTCTGTCTCTCTGACTCCGTGTCTGTCTCTGTCTCCGACTCTCCCTCCCTCCCTCTCTCCCTCGCTCTCTCCCTCTCCTGGTCTATAAGATCTCAATTCAGGGCACCGATCCCCTAAATGAATAGAACCAACAGTCTATCAGAGCACTAATTGAATGGCAAGGAGAACCCTGCACGCATCTCAAAATAGCTCCGTCGCTCCGTGCCGTCCTGAGCAGGCTCCCAGGGCCCCGGGCGTCTCTGGGCTGCCCCGAGCCCCACCGGCCGAGCACCAGAGGGAGGCGGGTCGGTCCCTGGGCTCGGGCCTGGGCCTACCTCGCATGGAGCGTGCGGACGGGGCCGGGAAGAGGGGGATGAGCAGCAGCATCACGAGGTAGACCACCGAGAACCCGTTGAACCTGCAGGAGACGGCTGGGGAGAGGCAGAGAGGGCTGTGGGCGGGTCCGCGGGCGCGCGGGGTCCCATTAAGAGGGTCTCGGAAATCAACCGTCGGGATTAGACGCTTGTTCTCGCCAAGTGGGTTTTCAATGTTCAAGGCTTCCTCCCCCACCCCCGTCTTTTCCTTCTTCCTCTCCTTCTTTTATAAAGGAAATAAATAATTCTATAGATTCTCCTCCCCAATCAGTGGCCTGCCTTTGACGTTGACCATTTCCCCGGCTCTCCTGCTGATTGGGCCGTCCTCGCCTCAGCCCTGCTCAAGGGCTATTGTGTCGCGGTGACCAGCCTCACCGTGCGCAGGGGAACTTTGAAATGTGATGGAAAAAAAATTAGCATTTCCCAGTGAACTGGAAAGAATGCATCTGATTTCAAAATGTGTGCTTAAAAAAAGGAAAAGTGCCTCCAAATTGATTCTACCCACTATAGGGCTTATTCTGCCAAGACAGATCTTAAATGCATCTTTGCAAAGGGACAACTTTATTTACGGGTTTTTTTTTTTTTTTTTTTTTTTAGGAGGGAGGAAATATGACTATCTGGGCACAGAGGGGAGAAAGAGCTTCTTGAGGATTTAATATAGCTTGGATTAATCAAAGCGCCTGCTTTTAAGCCGTGCCCCTCCCCCCCCGGAGTGGACTGATGTGTAACTTATGCAATGAAATATTTCTTTAATTATCTGGGTTTTTCAGGGGAGCCCCGGTCCCTCCAACGCGAATCCTCCAGATCCCTCTCCCAACCTATTCTGCATGTGTCATCACAGCCTCCGCTGGTCCGGGGTGTGACCCGGGCGGGCGGCCGGAAGCCTGCTTGGCCCCTGACCATCCCCCGTGCAAACGGACGCCCCGCTGGGCCTCGGCCCTGCCCGAGAGTCCACTTCAGTGGCGCCGGTGTGGTGGGGACGCTCTAAGGAAACCGCAGGCCCTGAGCTCCTGTCCCGAGACTCGGGATCTACCCGAGAGGTGTGGGGGCCGGTTCCCTCACCCCAGCCCAGACGGACCCCCTGCCGCCCCCCCACGGGGTCCCGGAAATGCTCCAGCACCGGACTCCACGGCCCTCCTGGGCCCCGGGCAGCAGGTGCCCAAGGCTGGGCCTGAGGCCATGGGCTGTCGGGGTGGTCCAGCCCCCGACTGTGTGCGTGCACAGACCCCGTCCCCCCCGCCCAGGGCTTACCTGAGAGCAGGGCGCTGGGCAGCAGGGCCCGGAACAGCAGCCCCGCCTTCACCTCCGTGGCCATCCTGCCCAGGGTGCCCCGGCCGGCCTCCGGCGGGCTCCTCCCACCAGGCCTTTTCAGAGGCCGAGGAGGGGACGCCGGGACGGGGTGGGGGTTCAACCTGATCCCAAAGTGCTTGATCAGTGGCAGGATCAATGCTCTCCTGGCCCGTGCTGGCCGCTGAGTCAGGGCGCTCGGGCATTGATCCCCGGGTCGCCTTCCCATTCCGCCCCCCCGCCCCGCCGGGAGGGGCCGGGAGCCCGGCAGCAGCGAGGCTGACCCCCACCACCCCCCGCGGCCTCCACCACCCCCCGCGGCCTCCCCCTTCCACCGGGGACTTTCGGGAAGCAGCAACTCCCCGTGCAGAGGGCACGAGAGCCTCTGCCCGTCCCGCCCCTGCCCCACCCCTGCCCGGCCCTGTCCATTCTGCACCCCCTCTCCTGCCCGGCCCCAGCCCCTGGCCCTGGCTCCCGTCCACCCCCCACCCCTCATTACCCTCGCCGGCCCTGCCCTTCCCCAGCCTCCGCCCAGCCCGGCCTCCGCCAGGCCTGGCCCCTCCCCACCCTCGGCCCGCTCGCTCCTTCCGCTCCCTTGGGACCTTGTTCTGTCAGTTGCCCCCTTCTCCGCCCTGAGACCCCTGTGGGACCCTGGCCAGCAGTGGGTGTCTTTCTTCCTCCTGCTCCCGCCTTGCCCCGGGCCCACCGCCCCCCCTACACACCCTTCTGAGGGGGCCTGGTCTCCACGAGTGTCGGGGGTGGACGCAGCCTTAACCCTGACCCCCCACCCCACGGGGTCTGCACCCATCTGCCTCTTCTGGGCCTGGGGTCCCTGGGAGCCAAGCCCAGGTCCCAGCAAAGACTCACCTGTTCCATGAGGGTTTGTGAGTGTGTGCACATGTCAGTGCACATGTGTGCGTGTGTGCACATACATGATTGTGTGAGCATGTACGCACGTGTGTGCATATGAGTGTGAGTGGAAGCATGTGTGTGCACACATGAGCACATGAGCACATGTGTGGTGAGCACGAGTGCACGTGTGTGCATGCATGTATGTGAGTGCGCATGTTGCATATGAGTGTGTATGTGTAAGCAGGCGTGGGTGCACGTTGTGTGTGCCTGTCCACAAGTGTGAACACGTCTGGGGCCCAGATGGGCCCCTGGATTCTTCTATTCTACAGGGCTCGGCCGGGGCTGTTCCAGGCTCCCCAGGGGTCAGCAGCGGTCACGGGGCCCCCACTGTTGGCGGCTGCGCTACCTCCCGCACCCAGAGCCCTCATGCGGGGGGCCCGTGGGGCCGAGACCCCGAGGTCGCCCCTGCCTCTGCAGACGGGGCCCGGGAAGGCAGCGCCTGCTGAGAACAGGGCCCCACCCTGCCTGAGGGGCCCAAGAGGAGCAGGGGGGCAGCAGGCCCGGCCCCCACCTGTGGGACCTAGAAGAGCAAAGCGGGCAGGGGACAGGAGGCCCTGGGTGTGGCCCCGGGCATGCAGGGTTCCTGGAGCACTGCTGGGAAGGGCCTCTGAGCACCGTTCTGGGAGCAACCCCCAAGCCCCAACAGGTATGGCCCAAAACCAAAAGAAAAAAAAAAAAGCAAAATCTCCCACGAAACCAGCTGAGGACCTTTCTGATGGGAGCTTCTGGGGACCCTGGGCGGCCACCGAGACCCTCTGGAGGAGGAAGCAGCGGCTCGGGGGGTGCAGGGCCCACCTGGGTGCCCTGGGAGTCTGAGGCAAAGTGTCGTTTAAGGGAGAGTTCCCCCGACATGCGTACACACACTATACGCACACACACCTACACACACATGCACACACAACACACACATGCACATACGCCTACACACATGCACACACATTATATACACACATACACACGCACGCACAGTACATGCACATACACACTCACTATACACACACGCACACATCTACATGCACATACTATTCACACATGCACATGCGCACACACCTACACACTATATGTACACATGTACATGCGCACATATACCTACACGCACACACTGTATATACACCTACACATGCACACACACTATTCACACATACACATGCACACACACTATATACACATACACATGCGCACACATATACCTACACGCACACGCTGTATACACACATACACAGCTACACATGCACACACTATACACACATACACGCCCGCACACTGTTACACACACATGCACACACACTATATACACACACATGCGCACACATATACCCACACGCACACACTGTATACACACATACACACCTACACACGCACACACACTATACACACATACACATACACACACTATATACACACACGCGCGCACACATATACCCACACGCACACACTGTATACACACATACACACCTACACATGCACACACACTATACACACATACACATACACACACTATATACACACACACGCGCACACATATACCCACACGCACACACTGTATACACACATACGCAGCTACACATGCACACACACTATACACACACATGCACACGCGCGCACACTGTCACACACACATGCACACACCGCCTGCACACACTGCCTCCTGGCGAGGTGGCCCTGCTGGCCCTGGCCGCACTGCTGCCCTCCCGTGGGACAAAGGGGCCCTCCGGGCCCTCGGAGCAGCCTGCCGTGTCCTCTGCTGCCCCGGTGCCCACCCTGGGCGGCGGCAGCGGCAGGGGCTGACCGGGCCGAGGCCTGAGGGGCTTCCGCGTCCAGGGCCCGAGTGGCCCCGGCGGGAGGACGGGGCTGCCCAGGTGGGAGAGTGCTGACCCTGGGGACCCCTCCCCGGCCGGCCCTGACAGGAAAGGGCCGCGGGCTGGGGCTCGGGTTTCTCAGGTTTCCGCCCGCGGGCTGCGGCCCCGCGGCTTTGCTGTGCTATTATTTACCGAATATCGCTTTGCTCTCGCATTACGCACATCAACCATCTCCAGAGGAGCGTGGACGCTGCCACAGAGACTGGAAAAATCCGCGTCTCGCTTGCCACAGAGAGGAAACGGGCACGAGGGCCATGAGGTCAGCCCAAGCCGCCCTGACCAGGAGAGGCCCAGGGGACCCGGGGCCAGGCCCGGCCGGGTGGTAATGTGGAACATGCCGGAGGGTTCCAGAATATGCGACAAGAGTCCCAGGAAACGAGCACTTAGTGCCTCACGGCCTGAAGGGGCGGGCGGAGGGGCCCGGCCCTCCCAGAGGACGTGTCCCCCGCCCCCCGCCCGGCACGGCCTCCCCGGGACGTCTCGAACCAGATCACCCTGTGGCGGGTTGCTGGGGTGGCGGTTTCCTGGTTTTGATTTCTGCGCCACACCCGGTGGTGCTGAGGGCTGACTCCTGGCTCTGTGCTCAGAGCTCACCCCTGGGGGGGCTCAGGGGCCCAGGTGAGGTGCGGGGGTGGGACCTGGGTGGGCCCGGGTGGGCCTGGGTGAGGCCCCGCCCCCATCAGTGTGTTAGGGAGACCGAATCGTGTTTATTTCTGACCCAAAAATCAAACCATGCAAAAGGGGGTCCGGGGAGGCGTCCTGGGGGTCACTCACTGCCGCTGCCCGAGCCGGCCAGGCCAGGGCCAGACACCCAGGCCAGCGGTGGCCGCGTGAGCCCCCCCCCCCCAGATGCAGGACTGCACCTGAGCAGGAGGCGTGTTTGTACTCGGGGACCCCGGCCAGGATCTGCCACGTGGCCGGGCCCCACACCCGGGGATGGGGGGGGGGGGCTGTGGCATCGGCCCCTCCAGGACAGCCGCCCCCACCTGTCTCTCGGGCCGAGCTGGGGGGCCTTTCCCACCCGGTTCTCTATGAATTATGGATTTTTGAAGTGACTGGGAGGTTAAATATTTAATTTCCCAAACTGGTTTAGTCCTGCTCCGTCTCAAGTTCATCTGCTGAGGCCGGGAAGGGGGTGGGGGGGCAGCGCCCTAGACCTCCCCCGCACGGGTCGGCCACTGCCTGGGAGGGTCAGTGGGGAGAAGCCCGGACTGTGGGGACGGGGGGACACCGCCCTGGGCCTTGCCCTGCCCGAGTCCAGCGCGCACTCGGGCCCCTGGGCTGCCTGGCACATTGGGGGTGTCACCCCTCGGGGGGCGATGGGTGTGCCCAGCGCCGGGGGTACCCAGGGACACAGCGGCCCCCCGCAGGGGGAAGGAACAGCGCCCACCTGAGAGGAGGCTGACGGGGCAGGGCGCTCAGCGCACGCCCTCCCCCTGCAGGGCCGCCCCCCAGAGGGAGCCCGGAGAGGCGGGGCAGCGGCTGGCGCTGTTCTGGGCCCGGCCCGGCCCGTCCAGGCCGACGCAGCTCTATACCCGATAACCCGATCTGGAGAAGCGCTTTCCGCGGCCGTCCCTGACAGCCGGGCAGTCGATATGTCCTGGATCCCTTTTTATTTTGTACAAATGAAAACATCTTTGTAGGCAGGGGCCAGACGCTGTTCCGAGGACACTCAGAGCACATGGGAGTGTGCGGCCTCCTGCCAGGGCCGGCCCCCTGCAGGGTCGGGGAGCCGGGGGCTGCGAGGGGGCCCGCCCGGACCCAGGCCAGCCCACAGCCTCCTGGGGGACCCCTGGGGCAGCACTGGCCAGACTGGAGTCCAGGCCCCAGGCTGGGCGTGGGGGAGGGGAGGACCACCACCCGCCCGCCCGTCCGTCCACTTGTCCACCGGTCCATCGTGTCTCCCTGGCCCTGTGCGGTGGTCTCGGGTCCGCCTTTGGCAAACAGGCCCACCCTGCCTCCGTCTGCTTCAGTCACGCACGCTGCAGTTTATGGAACCTTGGTCCCTCCCGAGCTTCCGATATTAAAAAAGAGACAAACATCCGAGAGGAGTTGGAGGTTTAAGCAAATTGGTTTATTCCTCTGTTGGGGACCCACAGGACGGGCCTGTGGGGTCTGGAGGAAGGAGGGGCCGAGTCTGCAGAGCCGCCCCCAGGCTGTGCTGTCCGCGGGACACCTGTGTCCTGTGCCCCTGCCCCCTGCCCCGGGTGCCCAAGGGCCTTTGCATGTGCTGCACCCCACTTCCTGCCAGGCAGCTCTGTGGCCTGTGACACGCGGCTGTTCTGTTTCTGTCCACCTCTCCCTGTGACCCCTTTGCCCGCCCCTCTGCTGTGGACAGTGAGACGCAGCCCTTGGCACCCTTCTGGCCAGCGGGGACGAGGGCACCGAGCTCCCTGGGAAGGATCTGAGTGGCGCCTCAGCCCTCCCAGGGGCCCGTCCCGGGGGCACGTCAGCCCTGGTGAGTGACGGGGGGGGGTGGGGGCAGCCCCCTTGCCACACTCAATCCTGGGGCTCTGACCCCGCGCCCACCTCGGCCACCAACCCGAGGACCCCGGGCCTCACACCCACCCCTGCCCCCCACCCGGCCACCGAGCGGGAGACCTCGAAGCTCTCCGGCCAGCGCCAGGTCCCGTGTGCCAGGAGTCCGGCGAGTGGGCGCGGGTAGAGACGCTGAGACACACCCGGGGCAGCACCCGGGGACAGGGCGGGGGGCAGGGGGCCACGGCAGGGGGCGGCCTGGGCAGCGACACCGGAGAGGGGCAATGAGTCCCGCCGAGACCCTGCTGGGGAATGTCCCGCCTACCGCCCTCCAGGGTCGGTGCCCGCCGGCTGCAGGGCTGGGCGCGGGCCGGGAGCGGCTGGCGGCGGAGGCGCCCCCACGGTGGGCACTCCCGGGGGGGGCTGGAGGCTGAGTGTCTGCCGGGCCTCCTGGAGGCCGAGGTCACTTCCTCTTTGTTCTTGTTTCCTGGCACTGCCCACAGCCGTTGGCCTCGCTGGTCCATCTGTCCTTGGCCTTTACAGCCTGGCACCTCCCGGACCCCATTGGCCGGCTGGCACGAGGCCTGGGCTGGGGAACCCGCAGAGCCCTCGGCCCGCGAGAGCCGGTTGTCCTGCTGCGAAGAGGGGCCCGGCCAGGTGCATGTCTGCCGTCCGTCCGTCCATCCTGCAGGGTCCGGCGCAACAGCACGGTGGGGTGGGCGCTGGCCTAGCACGCAGCCCGCCCGGGTCCATTCCCGCTCCCGGGGTTCCCCGGAGCATGGCCAGAGCCACCGGCACCCCAGCCAGCACCGCTGCCCGCAGCTCAGGACCAGGACGGCGTCGTGGGGGCTCCGGCCCAGCAGGTGTCCGGCTGGCGGCTGCTGGGGCGGAGAAGACAAGTGAGGGACCCAGCGGCCGCCGACTGCAGGGGGGGGCTGGGGCGGGCAGTCCCGACTCGCTGGCCTCAGAGCTGCAGGGCGGCCCTCCCCGAGGGAAGCAGCTGGGGTGGGGGTGGCGTGCAAGGGGTTCTGCCTCAGCCGGAATCAAGGCTGAGGGGGGCTGGGCACCTCCCACCTCTGCTGGCCTGGGAGGCCCGAGTGCACACTGGCAGCAACCCCAGAATGGCAGGAGAGCCGGGCTCACTGGGGAGCACCAGTCCTCACCCCCACACACTCACCCAGCTGCTGGACCATCCACCCCTCCACCCTACCCGTCCCTCTGTCCATTCTTCCATTATCCATCCCTCTATACAATCCATCCATCCATTATCCATCCCTCTACCCATCCATCCATCCATCCATCCATCCATCCATCCATCCATCCATCCCTCTACCCATTCACCCACCCATCCCTCTACCCATCCCTCTACCCATCCATCCACCCATCCATCCATCCATCCATCCATCCATCCCTCTACCCATTCACCCATCCATCCATCCATCCATCCATCCATCCATCCATCCATCCATCCATCCATCCATCCCTCTACCCATTCACCCATCCATCCATCCATCCATCCATCCATCCATCCATCCATCCATCCATCCCTCTACCCATTCACCCACCCATCCACCCATCCATCCATCCCTCTACCCATCCATCCACCCACCCACCCATCCATCCATCCATCCATCCATCCATCCATCCATCCCTCTACCCATTCACCCACCCATCCATCCATCCATCCATCCATCCATCCCTCTACCCATTCACCCACCCATCCACCCATCCATCCATCCCTCTACCCATCCATCCACCCACCCATCCATCCCTCTACCCATCCCTCTATCCATCCATCCATCCATCCCTCCCTCTACCCATTCACCCACCCATCCACCCATCCATCCATCCCTCTACCCATCCATCCACCCACCCATCCATCCCTCTACCCATCCCTCTATCCATCCATCCATCCATCCCTCCCTCTATCCATTCACCCACCCATCCACCCATCCATCCATCCACCCACCCATCCATCCCTCTATCCATCCATCCCTCTACCCATCCATCCACCCACCCACCCATCCATCCATCCCTCTACCCATTCACCCATCCATCCATCCACCCACCCATCCATCCCTCTACCCATCCATCCATCCATCCATCCCTCTACCCATTCACCCACCCATCCCTCTACCCATCCATCCATCCATCCATCCATCCATCCATCCATCCATCCATCCATCCATCCATCCATCCATTCATCCATCCCTCTACCCATTCACCTATCCATCCGTTCATCCATCCCTCTATCCCATCCGTCCAACCATCCCTCTACCCAATTCACCCATCTATCCATCCATCCCTCGTCCATCCACCATCCATCCTTCTTCCCATCACCCACCACCCCTCTACCCAATCCCCCCTCCACCCCCCCCCCCAGAAACACAGAAGCCCATGGGGTCGCTCAGGGGAGAGGCCTGGGGCTGGTGGGCAGGGCAGCAGCGGAAAGCCTTGCCTAGCACGTGGTGACCCCAGTTCAATGTCCAGCCCCACCAAGGGTTCAATGTCCAGGGGTTCAATGTCCAATCCCACCAGGGGTTCAATGTCCAGGGGTTCAATGTCCAGGGGTTCAATGTCCAATCCCACCAGGGGTTCAATGTCCAGCCCCACCAGGGGTTCAATGTCCAGAGGTTCAATGTCCAGCCCCACCAGGGGTTCAATGTCCAGCCCCACCAGAGGTTCAATGTCCAGGGGTTCAATGTCCAGTCCCACCAGGGGTTCAATGTCCAGCCCCACCAGGGGTTCAATGTCCAGCCCCACCAGGTGGGGCTGGGGCCCCCAAACCAAAGAAACCAGAGAAGGAGATGGGCAGAGCTGCCCGGACGAGGGTCCCAGGCCCGGCCTGGAGCAGAAAGGGGCGGTGGGGAGGCGGGGGACGCCCTCGGGCTGAGGCGAGGCCATGGAGCTGGGCTCCGTCTCCCCAGGGCTGAGACCAGGGGCTACAAGTGACACCTCCGCACAGCAAGTGAGAGCTCCCTCATGCCCGTGGACAAGGGCGTTGGGCTCCGGGGCCAGAGCTGCCCCCGCCGGCCCGGTCACTCCCGAGAACGGGTGCCCAGAGCCCTCTGGGCATCATCGCTGCAGCTGCGCCACCTAGTGGCCAGGGCCTGGGGCACCCGTGCCACCCACACTTGCACCCAGAGCAGGTGGCCGGGCGGCCAAGCAGGCAGAGACCCTCCACACCCACCGGGAGACACCGAGGCCCCACTCGGGCCTCCCGAGGGAGAAAAGCTCGAGAGGGGAAGACGAGCTCAGCCTTCCCGGGCTGGGCAGGGGCGTGCAGGGCCCCGGGGTCACCGCCCTCGCTGGCTCCTGAGGCGTGTGGGTTCCAGCGGTTCCTTAAGTCCTTTTGGGGAAACCTCCCCAGAATGGGTGGGCCGTGGGAGCCCATCCTGACACCTCAGCTCAGAGCCACTGCCCAACCGGCACCTTTGACCTCTAACACGACAGGTACCCTCCTTCCACCCACCCCTCCACCATCCCTCCCTCCCTCTACCCAATCATCCACCCGCCCACCATCCTTCTCCCCTTCATCCATCCATCCATCCTTCTCCCCTCCATCCATCCACCATCCTTCTACCTCCACCCGCCCACCATCCTTCTACCCTCCATCCATCCAGCCTTCTACCCTCCACCGGCCCACCATCCTTCTACCCTCCACCCACCCACCCACCCTCCTACCCACCCACCCACCCTCCTACCCACCCATCCATCCACCCACCCACCCATCCATCCACCCACCCACCCATCCTTCTACCCTCCACCCATCCACCATCCTTCTACCCATCCGTCCACCCACCCATCCTTTCCTCTTCCCAATCCTTCCATCCATCCCTCTATTTATCCTTCCACCATCTATTCATTCCTCTGCTCACCCATTCACGCTTCCTCCCACTTACCTGCCCATCTACCCCTTCGCCCACCCACCCTTCTCTCACCCACCCACCCACCCATCCCTCTACCCAACCCTCCCATCAGTCCCTCCACGTGCCCACCCACCTGCCCTCTCCCCACCCCTCTGCCCACCTCTCCCCACCCTCCCAGAGTGCCGCCTCCAGAGACACCCCAAACGGACCCTCGTCACCACTGAGCCCCCAGCCTCCTGGGACCACGGTGGGCCCCTTGCCAACCGCTGCCCTGCTTCCCCGGGCGGGCAGGGAGGACGTTCCAAGGACTCTGGCCCTGCTGGCCCTTCCCTCAGCCCCCCCCCCGTTTCCGGCCGAGCCCCACTCCTGGGCCGCCGGCCGCGCCACTTTCCTTTCCGTGGCCTTGGGGGGCAGCGCGTCACCCCGATTCAAGGCTGCTGCAGGGGTGAACTCGATTCAGGGGACCCCACGGCCGCGTGGGGGGGCAGTGGCCCCAGCTCCTGGACCCCGACCTGGAGCCAGGGTGCCCACCCTCAGGACGACTCTGTGAACCCTGAGGCCTCGCCCCACCCCGCCCCGAGATCTGCCCCGGGCTCCTCGGGGCCTCGCTAAGCCCCTGGGCGGGAGGCCCGGTGCCCAGAGCTGCAGAGATGTTGGCGTTGCCGTGGAAACCGCCCTTCCCAGCCGCTTCCAGTCAGGTCAGGAAGGGGCACCTCCCCGGCCGGGGCCCCCTCGGCCTCCTCGTCCCTGGCTAGGCCACGCGGCTCAGCCACGAGCTCAGGCCCAAAGACCAAAGTCACGGCAAAGTCAAGGAGGCCCCGGGCAGCAGCTGGGCGGCTAATCCTGGTGGCTGTCATTCCTTCCGAGATAATAATAGCCGCTCGGCCGGCCCCGAGAGCAAGTGTGAATGCCTCCGGACGCCAGGCCCCAAGGCCTGAGTGACAGGCCAGGTGGCCACGGCGGTGGCCCCAGGGCTGTCCAACAGGGGGCAGTCGGCTCTCGCCCCGTCCCCTGCTCTGCTCGGACCCCCTCGAGTCTCTGGGCTGGGGGGTCGCAGGCCCGACGGACCCCTAAGAGCAGCCCCTCGAGCAGCAGGAGCTCCGGCCTGTGAGAGCCCGTGGGCGGGGCCCCCCCGAGGCCAGGATGGGGGCCACACTGAAGCCCCCAGACCCAGCCACCGTTCCCGCCCTGCCTTCTCTGAGGAGGGGTCTGCCCCCGCCCCCAGACCCTCCCCACCGGTGCCCGAGGCGGCGCGGATGACCCTGCCGCTCCCCTCCCCTGGCTTCTCCCCAGGGCGCTAATCCACAGAGCCACGACCGCAGTGTCCTCCAAATCCCCCTGCCCCTCCGGCCGGCTGCCAACTCAGCAGCCGTTGGCCGGTGACATTTAAAACGCCCGTCCACGGGGGCCCTGGGAGCCCCACACCCCAGCTGCTCCTCCCGTCATGCTCCGGGCGGGCACGGCTTCCCGTAAGCACTGGGGGCCCGGGCCAGCGCCCGCTCCTGCCACGTGCCCCTCCCTGGCGCCTCCGCCTGAGCCCACCCGGCCGTGTGCCTGCGGCGTGGGGGGCTCGGGCTGGCATGGTGGCCAGGCAGGGCACAGCACACATGGGGCCGTGGGAGCCGGGACCCTCTTGTGGCCGCTTGAGCGGCGTCTCCCAAAGGCGTCCCGCAAAGTCGGGCCCCGAGCGAGCAGCGGGCAGAGACCCCCACAGGCAGAGAGGGGCCCGGGGTCCCCGGCCTTGCACGAGGAGCGGGGTGCAGGGCCCACTCGGGGTCTGCTGGAGGACGTCCTGGGAGCGGCTGGGCTGGCGGCCACCGCAGCTGTGCTGGGGGCCCTGGGCCTCCTCTCCACCCAGTGTGCCCGGAAAATTCCAGAACAGCAAGTTTAAAAATAAACGGGTGGAAAAACACATTCAGCAAATAGCTGCAGAGGGCCTAGCATGTGCTGGACACTGGGGGCCCCTGGGCATGGCACGAAGCCGCCGTCAGCAGCCCGGAGCCCCCCGGACCGGGGTCAACACGGCCGTGGGCTGGGCAGCTCAGGAGCGTTCTGAGATGGAGTCGGAACACGAAGTCACAGCCGCGCCCACAGGGTCCGGCGCCACAGCGGGGGCTGAGAGGGGTCACCACTCTCACGCGGGCACTGGCCACGCAGGATGAGGAGTCAGAGGGACGGGGCGGCGGGCAGGGCACTGGTCGCGCCCGCAGCTAAGCAGGGGTCCAGCCCCGGGCCCCCCCGAGTGCCCCAAGCCCGCCCACAGGGAGCCCCGAGCACAGAGCCGGGAGTCAGCCCTGAGCACTGCCTCGAGAGGCCCCACGGCCCCAGAGTGCAAACCCCGACCAGCCCCGAGACAGGGCAGGGCTAAGGCCTGTCCATAGCCGGCCAGAGGCGGCCCGAGTCCAGAGCAGGCAGAAACCCTGAGCGCCCCCCAGGCCCTCCACGGTGCCGGGGGCTTCCCCAGCTGCCCCCCGAGATGCAGCCAGCAGCTTCTGCTCCCCTCCCGCAGCCCCCGGCTCACCCCCGGCTCCGGCACCCCGGGAGGGGAGCCCTGCACCCTCCCCGAGAGCCCCCCAAAGCCCAGGTGAGAGCACAAGGGGGCTGTGGGGGGAGGCCCAGCCTGGGGGGCCAAGGCCGCAAGGCCCGGCCCCACTGATAAGCCGTTTCCCGGCTGCGTCTGTGAAGAGAAACACTCGAAGTGCCGGAAAATGCCACGGCAGAGGCCGGCGGGGACGTGGGCATCTGCGGACACTGTTGGGGGGCAAATGTCACGGGGGACTGTCCCCCCCAACAGCACCAGGCTGGCCGGTCCTGGGCTGTCAGTGCCCCCGCGAAGGGGAGCAGGGGCCCCCCGCCACACCTGCCCCGGGATGCCGAGTGTCCGGTGACGGGGCAGGAATGTGCCGGGCAGCAGGAAGGCCCACCGGGAGGCCCGCGGGCGGCCAGCAGCTCCCTACAAGGCCAGGAATAGCCTCGCGGGCGGGGGGCGGCTCCGGGGTCGGGCCGGGCGTCTGCTTCTCTTCGTGCACGTCCAGGCAGCACTCAGTGGGGCGCGGGGGAGGGGGCACGAACTTTAAAAATAAAATCAGACCACTGCGGGGGCGGGGGCCCCCGGGGGCCGACAGCAGGGAGTCAGGCGCCTGAGCTTGAGGGCAGCGATGGCCGCGCCCCTCGCAGGGACTCAGGCCGGCCCCGCCTGCCCCTCGGAGGCCATTTTGCCAGCCTGGCCGAGCCCGGCCTGCCCTGAGCCCCCCACCAAGACACCTGGGGTCACCCGGCAGCCCACCGGGCCATGGCAGGGGGCTCAGGGACCCACCCCCATGTCCGTGAGCTCCAACCCGGCCCGGCCTGTGCTTGGGGCGCCAGACACTGCGGCTGGGGCGGCCCCGGGGGGCCGCGGGGGGACAGGCCTCGCCCGGGCTCCGTCCCCAGAGTGCGGGCACGGCTGCCCAGTTGGCCGGCTTTTTGAAGGACCAGCAGAAAAAGAGAGAGAGCCACCGAGCGCTCCTGGCCCTGCCCCTGGCCAAGTCCTTCCGGCGGCCAAGCCTGAGGCCCCGGGCAGAGCTGGGTCCTATTTCCAGCCTCCCCCACCCGGGCCAGTGCTCGCTCGGCCCCGGCCGCCCCTTCTGAGGTGACCGGGAGCAGAAACTGGAGTTCTGGGGACAGGAAACAGACCCACCACGCCACCGAGGTCCCCGCTGACGGCCCCGACGGCCCGGCCCCCGCTGCCCGGAAGGGACTGAGCCCACCGCGCCCCCAGCCGCCCCCACCTCACACCCACGCCGCCCAGCACCTCGGCCCAGCCTCGCGGTGCCCGGGGGAGCCAACCCATCACCAGGGGCATCCCCAGCGGGCCCCGGGTCTGTGAGCCTGCGCCCCGCTCCTCCAGGGCTGCTCTCGCACTCAGAGCCCCCAGCCCCCAAGATCCGGTCCCCGTCAGCTCTACAGCCCCAGCCCTCGGGACCCCCGAACCACAGGAGGGCGTGCCCGAGTGGGACGCCCAGCCTGCGCCCGCCCCGGGGGGATTCGGGGGACCGAGCACTTCCTCTCCCGGCTGGGCCTGGGCGGGAACGAGCATCTTCATGGGACGCCTCACTCCCTCCAGCCCCCATGGCACCGGGCGGAGGGACATGTGTGACCAGCCTGTGCGGCCGCAGCCAGCCAGGACCCCAGGCCTCCCATCCAGGAGCAGCGACGGGGCCGGGCACTCCAGCAGGGGCCTGGCTCGGCCGGCCGCTCCCCGTCACACTGTCTGCCAAGCGGGCCCCCTCCTGCCGCCAGCGCCTGCGCCACCGTCACCACCACCGTGTCACTGCACCAACACCACCACCACCACCACCGTCACCACCACCGTGTCACTGCACCAACACCACCACCACCGTCACCACCACCATGTCACTGCACCAACACCACCACCACCACCACCGTCACCACCACCGTGTCACTGCACCAACACCATCACCACCACCGTGTCACTGCACCACCACCACCACCACCGTCACCACCACCGTGTCACTGCACCAACACCACCACCACCGTCACCACCACCGTGTCACTGCACCGCCACCACCACCAACCTCTCACCACTACCGTGTCACTGCACCACCACCACCACCACCGTCACCACTACTGTGTCACTGCACCACCACCACCGTCACCACCACCGTGTCACTGCACCAACACCACCACCAACCTCTCACCACTACCGTGTCACTGCACCACCACCACCGTCACCACCACCGTGTCACTGCACCAACACCGTCACCACCGTCACCACCACCATGTCACTGCACCAACACCACCACCACCACCGTCACCACCACCGTGTCACTGCACCAACACCACCACCGTCACCACCACCGTGTCACTGCACCAACACCGTCACCACCGTCACCACCACCATGTCACTGCACCAACACCACCACCACCACCGTCACCACCACCGTGTCACTGCACCAACACCACCACCGTCACCACCACCGTGTCACTGCACCAACACCACCACCGTCACCACCACCGTCACCAACCTGTCACCGGCTCTGTCACGGCCACCCCCCACCACCACTGGCACCATCTCCCACACCAGCACCACCACAGCCACCCGCCCGGCCACCACCACCCACACCAGCACCATCACTGCCACCCACCCGCCGTCTCACCGCCAGCCCCCACCCAGGCCCTCGGGACCCATGTTCTCGCCTCCTCTCAGCTCCCCGGCTCCGTCCCCTTCCCGCCCGCCTGCTCTCTAGCGTGTGACATGTGTGACACGGGAAGGAGGACTCAGGGTCTGACTGTGGGGGGCGGGCACAGGCACCCGAGGTTTATCTGGTTTAGAAAAGGGGTTTTCTTCCAACCCCATCAAAAAATGGGGAGAAGAAATGAACAGAAGTTTCCTTAACAAAGAAATATGGGGATAGCACAGCGGGGAGGGCGTTTGCCTTGCACGCGGCCAACCCGAGTTCAAGCCCTGGTATCCCATATGGTCCCCCAGGCACCACCAGGAGTAATTCCTGTGTGCAGAGCAGGAGGAACCCCTGAGCACTGCTGGGTGTAACCCAAAGAAGGGGGGGGGGGAAGAAATACAAAGGGCCAAAAGGCACATGAAAAAATGCTCCCTAGTCATCAGGGAGATGCAAATCAAAACAACAAGGAGATGCCATCTCACAACACAGAGACTGGCACACATTCAAAGAACAAAAGCAACCAGTGCTGGCGTGGATGTGGGGGGAAAGGGACGCTCCTTCACTGTTGGTGGGAATGTCGACTGGTCCAGCCTTTCTGGAACACAATATGGACAGTCCTTCAAAAACTAGAAATTGAGCTTCCATATGACCCCGCAATACCACTTCTGGGAATTTATCCTGAGGATGCAAAAAGAACAGTAGAAATGACATCTGTACCTATATATTCATTGCAGCACCGTTCACAATCGCCACAATATGTAAACAACCTGAGTACCCTAGAACAGATGACTGGTTAAAGAAACTTTGGTACATCTATACAATGGAATACTGTGCAGCTGTTAGGAGAGATGAAGTCATGAAATTTGCTTATAAATGGATAGACATGGAGAGTATCATGCAAGTGAAGTGAGTCAGAGAGAGAGGGACAGACATAGAGGAACTGCACTCATTTGTGGAGTGTAGGATAGCATCACATGAGGCTGACACCCAAGGACAGTAGAGATACAAGGGCCAGGAGGATTGCCCCATAGCTGGAAGCCTGCTTCACGAGCAGAGGGGAAAAGGCAGATGGAATAGAGAAGGGATCACTAAGAAAATGATGGCTGGAGGAATCAGTCGGGATGGGAAATGCGTGTCGAAAGTAGATAATGGACCAAACATGGTGACATCTCAGTGTCTGTGTTGCAAGCCATAATGCCCAAAGTAGAGAGAGAGTATGGGGAATACTGTCTGCCATGGAGGTAGGGGGAGGGTGGGAAGGAGTATACCCGGGATATTGGTGGTGGGGAATGTGCACTGGTGGAGGGATGGGTGTTTGATCATTGTGAGATTGGAACCCAAACATGAAAGCTTGTAACTATCTCACAGTGATTCAATAAAAATTTTTAAAAAATAAAAGAAAAGGGGTTTTCTCTCAGGGTGGGCTGGACAGAATAAAGGGGGGAAGGCACTTGCACACGGCTGGCCCTGAGTGCTCCCTGAGCACTGCCAGGAGTGCTCCCTGAGTATGGAGGCCAGAGAGAGCCCTGGGCACCACCAGGCGTGACCCCGAAAGCAAAGGCCCAGATTCACGCAGGGCTGCCGCTCCCCTTCCGGCTGGGGACGGACACGGGGGTCAGGGAAGGCCGGAGGGAGAGGGGAGGGCCGGGTTCCAGGCTGGCCCCACCGCTGCACCCTGGGCCGGGGATCACAGGGAGGAAGAAGCACCAGCACCCTCCCTGCTGTGGCTTGCAGACACCGTGTCGGCCCCCGTCACTGCCACCGAGGCCGAGAGGAAACAGACCGACGACCGAGTGTAAGGGCCAGACGCACAGACGCTCCGGGACCCCCCAGCGGGGAGGGCCGCACGCAAGCAGGGCGCGGGGAACAATGCCTCAGGGGAAGTGCCGGGGCCCACCGGGGCCTCGGACGTTCGCTTGGCGTCATGGAGCCGTCATGGAGCCGCCTGAAACCCGTAAAGTCGGGCTCGAGGGACGCAGGCTGGGCCCGGCCGGAATCACGCACGTGCCCACGGCAGCCGTTTCCGGAGCCCCCCCAGTGGGTCTGCGGGGCCGAGCACGAGAGACGTGCAGACGCCCAAGGTCGCAGCCCCCGAGGGCGGAGGCCAGTGACGATGGCGTTCCCGGGACCCACGAGGAAAGAAGAAGCCGGACCCCCAGGGGGGCGGGGACGCAGGCCAGGGGCAGCCAGACTCATCTCGGGTGGAACACGGGCAAGGCGCCCCCCATGTTCCCCGATGGGCGCCCCCCCGCCCGCCGGAGCAGGACTGGAGCACAGTGTGTGTGGGGGGGCTGCACCCGCATCCCAGGGTGACTGATGAGCCCGGAGCACCGCCAGGTGTGACTCCTGCGAGCAGGGCCAAGGGACCCTCAGCACAGCGGCCGCAGGATGAACCCGAGCAGCTCCCCGAAACCGCACAGCAGATGGCCGAGCGCAGCGGGAGGGGGCCGGTTGGGAAGGGGGTCCAGGAGACGGGGCAGACCCCCACCAGGTCACAGCGGGGACAGGGAGAAGCGAGCTGGGCGGAGAAAGGCCCTCGGCACCGCCGTGTGGATCTTAGTTTTACCGGGGCAGTGTCAGAATCCAGCCTGGGGTCCTCCAGCTCTGAAGCACCCCCCCAGTCCCTCTGACCCTACCACCTCCTCCTGAGCACTGTGTCAGGAGCATAACGGGGAATGAATCCGAGCCCCGGGTCAGGCCCTCTGTGCTCCCACGGGGCACGAGGACCCACCTACGGGGCACCCGCCTCGAGCAGCCTCAACCACTGCACTGCCCAGCCCCCCCAGGGAAGAGTCTCAGGCCCCATTCTCAGCCCACTGTGCCTCCCCCCCCCCGCCCCCGGGCCTGGCTGGGCTCTGAGGGCCGCGTCTGGCCGCTCGCCGGTCCTGACCCCTGCAGGTGTGAGTGAGACGTGGAAATCAGCCTCATCATCCCCTAAGGAGCTCAGGCTGGGGGCCCTCCAGGAGGCGGTGCCCAGACCAGGTGCCAGTAGGCCTCTCCCCGTGGGCTCTGGCCCCCGTCCCCAAGCCCGTCTACGGGGGTGACTCGGCGGACGCGCCCCAAACAACCCGCACTCTGCGAGAGCTGGAAGCAGTGTGTGGGAGAGTGCGGTAGGGTCATGAGTGCATATATGTGCGTGTACAGGCATGTGTGTGCATCTTGTGTGCATCCACGTGCATGCGTGTGCGTGTGTGTACACGGGTAGGCTCTGAGTGCACAGGTGGGGTGCAGGGGTGGCCCGAGGCGGAAGCCCCCACCCGAGCCTTTCCGCGCACTGGGCCACGGGGCAGAGGCCAGCTGAGCACTGTGGCCTGGACTCGGAGCCTTGGGCCGTGGACGTCTTGGCGCCCTCAGCAGAAGCAGGTCGTGAATCAAGCAGGGGCAGGCTGGGCAGATGGACAGAACCAGGACCGAGTTCCACGGGCCGGAGCCAGGCCAGAGGAACAGCCGTGCCGGGGGAGGGCGGTGGGAATCGGGCAGGTGGGGGGGCGGGGGGGCCCCACGGAGACAAAGCGAGGGGAAGGAAAAGGCCCGGCGATAAGCCGCAGGCGGGAGCGCGGCTGGTCCCGGCCCGCGGGGGCGCAGACAGCAACATCCCAACAATGGCCTGGACGCAGCCCAGCCCCGTCCGGGGGGCGATTATTTCCCCCAATTGTCTGCCTGCGCTCGGATGGCGTCCCCAAGGGTCCCGCGGCAGGGGCCCAGACTCCCGGCCGAGCGCGCCCGGCGGTGCGGGTGGTGTAGGCGCCCCTGATCCCGCGTCCGTTTCTACCCAGAGAAAGAAAGACGTGCTGGGCCGGCCCCCTGGTCCCCCTGAGGGTGGGACCCCGCTGGCCGGCAGAGCGGAACCCCCGAGCTCTGGAGGAATCTGCAGGCACGCTGGTGTCCCACGTGGCGCCCCCACCTCCCCGGAACCCCAACGTGCCGCCTGCTCCGTGCCCCCGGGCCTTCACCAAAGCCCAAGGAAACCCCCGAGCAGCCCCCAGAGAACCGGCCTCCCCTCCCGGCCAGCTCTGGGCAGCGGTCAGCAGGGCTTCTCCGTGAGACGTCATGTGCGTCTGCGCCAGGGCTGGGGTCCGTCCCTGGGAGCCGGAGGGACCCCCGAGCACTGCTGAGTGTGACCCCCCATGAAGTGTCTGCTGGGGGCACGGTGTGCTTGACTGGGCACGGAGCCCAAGGCTGGTGCTGCTCCTGTGACCCCCAAACTCCCAGAGACGCATCTGGGGCACAGGAGTGAGTCGGGGTGAGGACGCCCAAGGTCCATTCTAGCCTATTTTCCAAGAAGCTGGCCCAGGGGAGACCTGGGGCCGGCCGGGGCCGGGAGGCGGGGGGCAGAGCACCCTGGAGCCAGCCCCCGGGGCCCCCTGGGTCCACCTGTTTGCTCTTGTCCCCAGACTGCCACCACCCGAACATTCCATCCTGCCGCCACCGAGCCACTTGCGCCTTCCAAGGCTCCCAAAATAGCCGCACGGGGCTGGGCGAGCACGTCCTGCCCGAGCCCCCCGGCCCCTCGAGGGCCTCTGCCTGCCTTTCACGGACTCAGAACCGAGTGGCAGGGCCCCCGGGCGGGCTCAGGGCATCAAGTTCCGACCCGAGTGGCTCATGAGTCCCGCAGAAAACATCTCCGACACGCGGTCATCTGTCCTTTGATTTCACCGCACTGCTGAGCAGGTGCCAAGCGCTGCCGGGCAGCAGGGCCCAGCTCTAGCCTGGTCGGAGTCTCCTGCCCTGAACTTAAGTCTGCTGGTTGGCACCTCTGCTGCCTAACGAGAAGCACATCTCGGTGCCCGCCCCCCCGCCCCCCACCCCAGATAAATCCTCTAAGGGGTGGGAGACAAAACGACCCTCAGAATTCACCTGAGCCAGGACCCGGCTGTGAGGGGCTGTGGGTGCGGCTGCCCTTGCGGGGGGCGGGGTCGGGAGCCCCCTCAGACCTGGGGGGAAACGGGGGGGCCGAGGCTCACCTCCCCGCAGCAGACGCAGCGTGCCCAGGCCGCCTGGCCAGCCTCCGCCCGGGCCGTCCCTCACCGCCTGCGCCTTTTTGAAATTCACTCTGCAGCAAGCACTTTTGAAACTCACGCACGTAATGCATTTTAAAGAGCATTTTCTGCGCAGATCCATTTGCTCGGCCTCGGCTTAAGTGCGAGGTGGAACAGTATTTCAGTGCGGGCCCCTGTCCGCCCCGAGCCCGTGCCCGAGGTACACGGAGACGTATTTGTGACTAGACAGGGCCACGGCTGAGATGGAGTGTTTTCTTCCATGTTCGCCCGCTGATTAAAATGCATCTTGCAAAGAAAGTGCATTACTAATGCAGAATCTGGTCCAAAAATATTATGTAACGCACATTTTTTAATAATGCAGGCAGTGTCAGTGTCTCTGTACTAGCACACCAGCTCCGGGCTGCCGTCTCCAGCACAGGCAGAAAGCACCCCTGGAAAATGCGGCATTTCTCCCATACGCCTCAGAACCACGCGCTCTCGGCCCACAGCTGCCATTACTCTCCCGGGAAGGAGCCCCGCGCCCACTCGCCCCTCCCCACGGGGCCGGGAACACCTGAGCGCAGCCCTCTAGCTCTCGGCCCCAGCTGGGCGGCTAACAGCGGGCAGATGAGACCACGGGCCTGACCCCCGCTCCCAGCCCTACAGGGCTCCCCCCCCAGCCCCTGATAACGGGGATCCCTGGGCAACGGGCACAGACCCTCCCCGTTCCCAAGCTGGGGCCAAGCAGAACCCCGCTACATCAGGGCCGGGCCCCCAGCCCGCTCTGGGCTCGGAGGCTGCCGAGGAGCATGGCGAAGACGTCAGAGGCCAGGGGGGCCCGCGGAGGCAGCGGCCCCCTGTGCTGGGCCTGAGCTGGGGCGAGGGGCCGCCCCCACCGTCTCACACAGCCCCGCAGAGCTGCCTGTGGAGGCTCCGGGCGCCACAGAGGCCGGCTGCATGCTCTGCCCCGCGGTCAGCTGACTCACTGGCTCTGGGTCCAGGCTGCAGGCGACCCCTCACAGCAGGCTGGGCTGGAGGGGCCCGAGTGTCTGAAGGCACCCAACAGCCCCCGTCATGGCAAGCCCCCTTCCAAAAGCACGACTTCCCCATTTATTTTGAAATTCCACTTTCAGCACCTAGAACAGAACTGAGCGTGAATCAGGCCTTCGAGAAATATTTATTGTCGGGATAGAGTCTGTAGGCAGCGTGTGCGCGGCGTGTGTGAGGTGTTTGGTAGGGGGCTGCCGGAACCCCTGGACCAGGGGGTCCGTTCTGCTGTTTGGGGGAGAGCTGGGGGGGACGGGGAGGGGGGGCGGCAGAGCGGCACTCCGTGTGTCTGTAAGTCGGCTGGGGGACGGGACGCCATCTGCCAGGGCGGTGGGGCCCGACGGGGGTCCCTGCGCCCAGCGCCCGACCGTCGGCCGGTGGAAGGTTCTGGGGCCACGACATCAGCGCCGCGCGGCGGCCGCTCCTCCCGGGCCTGGCCGTCCCGGGTCCTCGGTCCGCTCCTCCGGCCGCCGCGGGCCGTCCGTGGCATCGAGCACCCTGGCGGGAGCAAGCGGAGAAGGAGACGGTCGCGCTGCCCAAGCTCTCCAACAAGGTTCCCGCCTGCCACCTGCCGGCCCACTCGGGTCTGCGGCGGGCGCCGCGCGCGCGCGGGGACGCGCCCCCGCCCCCTCCCCGCACGTGCCCGGCTCAAGTCCGGGCGCGTAAGTTCGCACAACCCCCGCGCCCGGCCCGCGGCGCCTCAGTCTCCTCCGTCCCCTGCCTGGCGAGAGGACCTCTCGGAGGCGCCTCTCCCGCTCTCCGAGCGCCGCGCGGCCAAGTTGGGGAAACCCGGCTTCTCACCTGGCCGGCGCCGCCCGCCGCTCGCGCCCGAGCCCGAGGGCGGTCCGGCTCCCCGGCGAGCGCCCAAGAGCATGGATCGTCGCTCCCGGGCCCAGCAGTGGCGCCGCGCCCGCCACAACTACAACGACCTGTGCCCGCCCATCGGCCGCCGCGCCGCCACCGCGCTCCTCTGGCTGTCCTGCTCCATCGCGCTGCTCCGCGCGCTCGCCACGTCCAGCGCCCGCGCCCAGCAGCGCGCCCAGCAGCGCCGCAGCTTCCTCAACGCGCACCACCGCGCGGCCGCGCAGGTGGCCCCTGAGCCCGAGCCCGAGCCTGAGCCCGAGGGCGCCGCCGCCGCGCCCGACTGCCTCGACTACGAGTCCGAGCTCGACTACGAGTCCGACACCGACAGCGACACCGAGTCCGACCTCGAGTCCGAGACCGAGACCGAGACCGCGCCCACCACCGAGCCCGAGACCGAGCCCGAGGACGAGCGCGGCCCCCCCGTGCCGCCGCGCCTGCCCTTCGGCCAGTCCCTCGCCGAGCGCCTGCACGCCCTGCGCCTGAGCAGCCCCGACGCCTCCCCGCGCCGCCGCGCGCGCCCCGCCGAGGGGGAGGAGCCGCCGCAGGAGCGCGACCCGCGGGACCCCGAGGAGGCCGACGCGCGCCCGCAGCCCCGCCGGCCGCTCCGCCGCTGCCAGCCCCGCCAGGCGCGCCGCGACCCGTCCCCCGAGTCTCCCCCGAGAAAGGGGCCCATCCCCATCCGTCGGCACTGATGGCGGACGACGAGGGGGTCCAGGTTCTCCTCGTTTTCCTCGGGCCAGGTGGGTGGCGCTCGGCGGCCACGGGGGCGGGCGGGCTCGGCGGGGCCGGGGAGGGCGCCCCGCTTCTTCCCAGGTGGCCGGAGGGGGTCCGGGCGCCCCGAGGTAGGTCCCCCCGAGCTGGCGTCCAGGACCCGCGACGAACTCCCGGGCTCGCCGGGCTCCGAGCTGCGCGCCCCCCGCACGGGTAAGTCACGGGCTCCGCGCGGCTCTTTTCCTTCCTAGGGAGAACAGCCCCCAGCCCCGGCGGCCCGGGCGGGCATCCCGAACGCGGCTCGGAGGCGCGCGCGCCAACTTTCACCGGGCGACAACTGTTGCAACCTGCGGAAAGTCACCGCGCCGGGAGCGGGCGAGGAGCGCAGAGCCCGCCGGCCGCCCCGCCGCGCGCTTCGGCCCGGGGGCCCCGCACCGCCGACCGCGAGCCGCGGGACCCCCGCACCGCCGCGCGCAGCCCCGAGCGTGCGCACCTGCCCGCGCGCCGCGCTTCCGCCGGAGTTGGCGTCGGCCAAGGAGGTACCCGGGGCGCGCGGGGGGCCCCGACGGGCCCCCGCGGTCGGCGCTGCGGGCCGGGGCGCGTCGCGGCATCACCGTCGCAGGGTGCGGGGAGCGGGGAGGGCGGCGGGGCGGCTGCGAGCGCGAAGGGAAACGGCCAGGGAAGGGGTCGCGGCTCTCGCCGGGACACGCGGTAATGTGTCCCCCAGAGAGCGCGGCACCCGCGGGGCGGGGGCGAGGGGGCGGATTCGGACCCGAGCCCTGGGGTGCGAAGTGGCGGGTGGGGGTCGGGGAGGAGCGAAGTTTGGAAACCCGTCGCTCGGGGCGCCTCCCGCGCCGGGACAGGAGGAAACTGGGAAACCGGCAGCTCCCGGGGGCGCGCGGCTCGTGGGTGCGCAGCGCGGGGCAGGGCGACGTGGACAGCGATCTGGGGACGGGCGGGTGGTCTGGGGGCCGCGGCGGGAAGAGAGGTGAGGTGTTGGCGGCCGGAGGGCCCCGCCTGGCGGGGAGCCCCGAAGTTGCCGTCTCTGTCATTCAAACACAAACTGGTGGCCTCGTGTTGTTCCCGTCCTGGTGTGGAGAGAGGGGGCGCCCGCCCGGGTCTAGACCGCCGCCCCCGCCCCTGCCCCCCGCCGGCTAGTCTGGGGACCCGTCTCTCCCCTCCCCCGCCCCTGCACCACGGAAACCAGTCCCCTGCCCCCTTGCACGGTAAACGGGGGGGAGAGCCTTGCGCCCCCCGCGCAGCTCTGCAGGTCAGCGCCTCGCAGAGCAGCGCCTGCCCGCCCACTCCCGCCTGCGTCCCCCCACCCTAATTGTGCAAACCGCCCCCAGCCGCCGCCACTCAGCCCCTCCCCCGCCTGCTGCCTCTAGGCCCCCTCCCCCCGCCCAGCCCAGGCTGCAAGAGCACGTTAAGGGCCCTAGAAACAGCTGAGAAACGCCGCCCCCCTACGAAAGGCCCAGGCCTGCGCCCGGCACACACAAGCACCACACACACACACACACACACACACGCTAAAGCGCTCGCCCTCCTACCCAGACACCCCAGCGCCACCTCTGTGCGCACACACACACAGAAACAGAAACACAACTCAGATGTATAGGATCACACACACACAAGCCCAGATACACAAGCACAGAGACACACAATCTCAGCCACACAAGCACAGAAACAGACACCGTGTCAGCCACACAGGCTCACGGCGACACACTGACACACCGAGCAGACACACACTGGGTCTGCAGCCGGGCCCCCCCAGCCCGTGGCCATTTCCAAAGGCTCAGCCAAGTCCTCTCGGCATTCCACCCCCCACCGCCCCTTTGTCCTGCCCCAGGACCGAGGTTAGCATTTGAATCAGCTTCCCCCACTGTGAAAGGAGACCGAGGTGAGGAAATTCTCCCCGCCAAAACCAAAAAAAAAAAAAAAAACAGCCCCAGGCGGAGGGGGAGGGCTAGGTGCACAGAGTGGCCCTCTGCCCGGGGACAAAGGTGGCTTCCAGCCCGAGGCCTGACCCGCGTGGGGCCGTGGTCTCCTCCCAGAGTTCAGCAACAGACGCGCGCAACCTGGGGTCCTCACGACGGAGTCTGGAACTGTCTGAGATGTCTCTTTAATGCGCCAGAAGCTTCTCTCGCCTCCCCGCCCTGTCGCTGCGCCCCCGGCCTGCCTGTGTGGACTGCCTTAGCTCTCTGCGCCTCCTCTTCAGGCTCTTCAGGCGCAGAAGGAGGAAAAACGGTGCCGGGCAGAGCCTGTTTCTGACCAGAACGGTGACTGGTGGCAAACACCAGACCGCTGGGATCAGATCACGCACAGTGGGGGGGGGTGGGGGGGCGGCGGGGGGCTCCCCGGGGTCCGAGCCTGCAGCCAGGAGAGCAGCCTCCCGATGGGCAAATGTTGCGTGCGGATCAGGCTTCCATTTTGTCAAATTCGTTTTGAATTCTTGGCCAACGTGGGGTACAGTGGCAAGTCCAAGAGGCCAGGGTTAAGCTGACCGGGCCTGCCCCCCACCCACCCACCCCCCACACACACACCCAGGGGGTCTGAAAGCCCGGTTTCCCTAGTGGGGGGGGGTCGGGGGTGCAGATCTATTCCCTGGTCCCACTGGGAGCTGACTGAGCCACTGCAGAAGTGAGGCGGGACGCAGCTAGTCGGCTAAACCTGTTTTCTCAGCCTTTTTGTTCCATTATCACCCCCTCCCAGGGGCTTGTCACACCATTTTTCTTAATTGCTCCTCTCCCAAGCAATCTCGTGGCACAGATGTATAGTGTCTCGTCCACACTGCGGCACTTGTTAGCCGCTGAGACTCCCCAAAACCAAACGCGTGGGATAAACAAAGGGGTTGTTGGGTTTTTTTTTTCCTTCTGGATTTGGGTTTTAATTCGTTAAGCTACACATGAAAACCTGGTTTCTGGAAATGGACTAAACACCAGCCCTGTTTCTCACATCTTCAGTCTGCTGCCCCTCGCAAGGCCACACTCTCAAGGTGACTCTCACCCCCCCCCCCCCCCCCCCGTTGCTTTCCCTCCTTCAGACTCTGGGTTTGGGGTTTTCCTGCCCTCAAGCCCGGGGCAAGAGAAGCGAGGCCAGGCCAGGCTCTCACCTGTTCCCCGCCGGGGCCAGCTGGCCCCTGCCAGCAATTGGGGACTTCAGGACACTTATTTTAGGGCGCTGGGGAGAGGGAGGGGCCGCAGGGACCGACTCTCCCCTTTCTGTTCCTCGTCTGCTTAATGGAAATGTGCTTTTTCTCGGACAAAGGTGCACTTCTAACTCTGAGCCGGAAACGTGGGCAGTGACGCTTGAACACCGCTTGCTGCCACACTGGCGCGGGTCTCCTAAGCTCTGAATCTCTGTCTCAAAGCCGGAGGCGTCTGGAAAGGGCCTGGGGGTGACTCTGGGGTCCCCTCCGAAAGCGTGGCCCTTCTTGCCACGGCAAGAAGCCACTCTGGCAGCGGACTGGGGGGCAGTCCGAGAGACTCTGAACTAACCTGGCCCAGGGGGGCGCCTGCGATGTGGACTTGCTTGCTTTGGAGCTGGCCCCTACGCCACCTGTACCCTCCCCTCTCTCCTCCTCCTCCTCTGCTGCTTGGATGAACGTGTTTTACTTCAAATAAAATAAAATAAAGATGGAAACCTGGTCGCAGAAGGTCAGCCAGCCGGGAGAGGCTGGGCGTAGGAAAAGGGCTCCCCCGTAGGTTGTACTGCAGCGGTCACTGTGGGGACTTGGGCCTGGCCCTACTGCTGGCCCTAGCACAGCGGGGGGTGGGGGTTCCACGCATGAACCCAGCTGCTTCTGAGTGGACAGACCGGGAACCCGAGAGATCTGGTGTTCTAGTCCTGGGGGGAGGGGGCGCGTGCGGTGATGACCACACGGCGAGGGGGGGGCTGGCCCGGGGTCACGGGGCAGTGGGGACCCTCCCCTTCACAACACACTGCCCGGAGCACCCCGCCGCCTGCCGTGCCACGCGCAGTTTCCCAAAGGTGACACAGCTGCCACCAGCCCAGTGCCCTCGCCGCTGCCCTCTCTGCCCGCGCAGACCCCCCGGTACTAGGCCACAGTCCCTCCCCTCGCAAGGCCCGGCTGGGGGTCAAAATGAGGAGTCGGAGGGCAGTGAGGACCCCTGGGAGCCGGGGAGGGCGCCCGCTGCAGCACACAGACAGCCGTGGCCACTGCTGCCTCCACAGGCCTGGCCAGGAAGGTGCGAGAAGGCGGCAGGTCCTGGCGGAACACGATTAGCCCCCCGGCCTCCAAACCTGAAGGCCAGCATGTTCCCTTCCTGCTTCTGTCTCTCTTCAGGAAACGGGGGGCCTCAAGGGGCTCATCTGCCACCCCCAGCCTCGGGCCGGACTGCCCCCCCTTTCTGCTTCTGCCCCCCCACACCCCCCCCGCCCCTCTGCTTTCTCTTTCCTGGGTGCAGGGGTGCACAGCAGGGGTGTGGTGAGGACCAGCCCCCCAGGAGGGGAGACAGGCTGGCTTGCAGGGCAGGGGGCGGGGAGGGGGGTGCCCTGCCCTCAGGACTGTGGCCACCGAGTCCGGGAAGCGTTGAGTGTCCCCGGGTCCCCAAAGTACACGCCAGCCCTTCCTCAGCCCCGCTGCTAAGCAGCTGCACACACAGGGGCCCTCAGACACGGTGCCCCTTGCTGGACGCGCGCGCACACACACACACATACACATACACACACGCGCGCGCACACGCAGCCCTCCACGCTGGCAGCCTGTTGCCAGGGGTCCCCTCCCCCCCGCCTGCGTCAGCAGCCTCTGGTCAGACCCTCTGCGTCAAGTCCTCTGCGGCAGCAGCCCCCGCGTCCCTGCCACACCCCGCCCCCCTGCCACACCCCGCCCCCAGCCGGGAGCCCGCGGGGTCCCTCCGCAGCCACAGCCCCCCAGGCCCGGCCCCGTACCTGCCTCCCAGGGCCTCGGCCAGTTCTCGCCTCAGGGGTGTCGCGTCAGACCCCTACGCCTCCGGGTGCTGCGGGGCGTCGAGGTTCCGGTCCAGTCCCTGCAGAGAACAGGGGGGCAAGGATGCAGTGGTCCCCCCTTCCGCAAGGCTGCCCCCCCACCCCCCACAGCGCACCTCCTCTGTACGTGACACCTGGCAGAACCTCAGGCCATCTCGGCTGCGACAAGCAGGGGCTGCTGCTGGCAGCTAGAGGGTCGGCGGAGACGGGGGGGGGAGGGGGGGAAGGGGGGGAGGGTGCGGCCTGCACCCCCCAGGGCGAAAAGATCCCGGTGGCGCTAGAACTAGGCTGAGACCCCAGTTTGGGTTGGACCCGGTGACAATGCTAATTCCTGCGGGCGCCGCCCCCCCACCCCGCACCACGAGCCGCCCCCCGTCCCCGTGGGGGTCTGTCTGACGCAGATTTCTATCCCCATGGAGTGTGGGTATCACTTGGAATTCGGGGTCCCTCCGTTTCTAGTCTTTGGTCCCCTCCACCACGAGGCTGTAAAAATCTCGGCCGCGGGCCTGGCCCACCTTCCCCACCGCGGGGCTCTCTGCGGCCCCAGCTCCCTCCGCACTGAGGGCGCCCCTCCCCCTCCCCGGGGCCGGGACCCCTGCCCCCACCCAGGCCCCGGCTTCCTGTCCCCTGGCGTCGGCGCGGGCCTCTGCGGTTGTGCGCGCCCCCACTGTCCCCAGGCGGGCGCCAGCCCTCGCCTGCAGGAACTGCAAGCAAACAACGTCTGGTCCTTCTCGGACCGGGAGGCCCCGGCCCTGCCCTGTCCGCCGACCCCCAGGGCGCGGGGAGGGGGCTTGTCCCCCTGCCCGTGCCCCGCGAGGCCTGCAGGGCCACGTGTCCGCGCCACGGCCACCCTGGGCCCGGCGTGGACGGGAAACGGGCCTCGGCCGCGCGGGCTGAGCTCACGGTGGGGGCGCGCGGGCCGCCCTGGGGGTCCGCACCCCTCCGGCCACTGACCTTCCACCCGGAGCGCTCCCTGCGACCCCGGCCACGCCACGGGGCGACGGGCCGGGCGCCCTCGGGCGCCGGAAATCCTCTTCCTCGTCGCGCGGGCCCCAGGCCTCGGCCTCGGCCTCGTGGGCAGCCGGGCCTGGCGGCCACGCGGCCACGCGGCCACGCACCCCGCCCGGGCACAATCCCTTCGCCGGTTCCAACGCGGCGCCCCCTGTCGGACCTCCCACCCGCATCCGGTTTCCGGCCGGACGCCCCCCGCTCATTCGCCCGGCGGCCTTGATTGGCGTGACCCCGACCCAATGGCTGACCCAGCGCCGGGGTCGGAGGGGACCGAGTGGTGTGGGGACCCCCGTTGGGGGTCCCCGCGTGGCAGCCCCCCGTGGCCGGGCCGTGCGCCGCGCCGGGAGGTGGGCAGTTGGAGTGCGCATGGCGCGGTGGCCTCTGGAAACGTGTGGCCCGACCCCCAGGGCCGAGATGAGAGTCTGGGGAAGGCCCAGGCGGGACCCCGAGTGTGACCTTGCCCGCCGGCCTGGGCGCGCGCGGCCCGTGGACGGTGCATGCGGGACGGGGACGCGCCGTGGCCGGCTCCGTGTCCCGGGAGGGCATTGTTCGACCTGGCCGGCCCCGACCCTGCTGTGCGCAGGGCTCCCCCGCACAGAACCGGGCGGCGCGCCCCGCTTCAGCGGCCCACCCGGGCCACGCGCGCGCCTCTCCCCTCGCCCGCGCCCTCTGCCCACAAATAAAGGGGGCTGGCAGGCCCGTGTCGCCCGCACGGGAGACCGGCCCGGCGCCCCGTGCGGGGACCCATGTGGCCCGCAAAGCAGCTCCCAGCCCTCCCTGGGTCTCCCACCCCGCTCCCGACCCCCGCTCCGAGCCGTGCGCGTGCCTGCGCCGAGCCCACCCGGCGCTGCAGGTGGATTTCGCCGCCAGCTCCGAGCCCACCGCGCGCCACAGCCACCGGAGCGCAGCCGGGCGACCGCCGGGGCCGGGGCGCCGCCTCCGCGGCTCGGAGACGGGGAAAGTGAGCGGCCGCCCCGGGAGACCCGCGCCGAGGGGCAGCGGCGCGGCGGCCAGGGGGCTGCGGCGCGGCGGGAGGGGCCGGCCGAGCCGCCCCGCTGCAGGCGGCCGCGGCAAAGAGCTCGCCGCCGCCGCGGCCACCGCCGCGCTGCCCGCTCGGCGCGGCAGGTCCGGGTTCAGCGTGCACAGGGCTGCCGAGTCGCCGAGACCACCCCGAAATGGTCACACGTCCCCACCGAAATGCCCCGTCCCCCTCTCCCCAGGAGCGAAGGAGCCCCGTAACTGCGGGGTCTGCACGCCCGGCCGCCCGCGCGCAACCCGCACCCGGCGTTCCGCGCCGCGGCGGCGAGCGCCGCGAGCACCGGTGTGATCCAGCCCCAGAGACCCTGCTGTTCCCTGCATCGCCGGCCGCGGACGTGCGCGAGCGCCGCGCCCGCGCCGCCCCCTACCGCCGCGGAGACCCCCGGAGGGCGGTGGGCACAGGGGCTGAGGGAGTGCTTTCTGCAAACCGGCCGCGGTCGAGCGGGCAAATCCAAGCCGCCGAAGCCGCGGGAAGTACCCCGAGGCGTTTTCAGAATCGAGGGGCTGCGCCGTGCCGGGGGTGGGGGCGGGGGGCTCACGACCACCTGTCGCATGCCCCGCGCGCGCGCCCGCACCCCCGACCCCGCCGCTCGAAGCCTCGTGCCCCGGATTCGTGGCGCAAAACGGGAGGCCGTGGGGTTCAGGGGTGTCCTGGGGTGATGAAACCCTCCTGCAGTCCCCCCGCCCCCGCGAAGAGCGTCAGTTGGGGCTGGGAGGGAGGGTGCCGGCTCCGGGCCCACGTCTTGCGTCACGTGTCCCACCGCGCAGAAGCGCTCTCGCTCTGGCCGGGGGAGAGGAGAGGAGAAAGACGCCAAATCAGTCGGGGAGAGGAGAGGACGGAGCCGAGCCGTCCCTGCGAGGCCTGCGCGCACCAGCCCCCTTACCCAAAGTCCGGGGCGGCGGGCACCCGCAGCCGCCTCCCGGAGCCGCCTCGGCCCCGGGGCCGGCGTCCCCTGGTGGCCGCGAGGACGCACTGCGAGCGACTTTCGGACCGAATCGGCACGCTCCGCAGGTCCCGGCAGGCGGGGCAGGCCTGGAGCACTGAGATAGGAGGGGGAGAGGGAGGGAGGGGGGAGGGGAGTGTGAAAGAGGAGGGACGAGGGCGGGGGGGGGGGTGGCCAAGGGGGCAGCGTGAGGGGATAAAAGTGGCCGCCCGGAGCCCAGGCTTCACTCGCAGCGACAGCCTTGCTTCTGCCACCAACAGGGCTTGGCCTTGAACTACCAGCTCTCGTCAGACCTGAGAACTTTGTTGCTGGGACTTAGAAAATTTTTTGCGGGTTTTCTTTTTCTGACCCTAGTTCGGTTGGGTGCCTCCGCCTAACGAGGCCCCCAGTTTATTTTTTAAGGCCGCCACCGTGTTATGGGCGTGCGCAACTGCCTCCACGGCAATAATATGTCAGGACAACGCGATCTCCCCCCTGAGCAGGGGCAGCAGCCCCAGGAGCCAGCCCTGGAGGCCCCGGGGGCAGCTGCCGCCGGTGCTGGGGCTGGCGCAGCCGAAGAAGTGGCGGCCCCACCGCTTCCCGGGGAGCCCGTCCCCGGCGAGGGCGCAGACGAGGCCCAGGGGGCTGCAGGAGTCTCCGGCCCCGAGCCGCAGGGCCAGCCGCAGCAGGCCTTCGAGGAAGCAGGAGCCGGGGGAGACGCGGCAGTCCCGCCCGTGGAGGTCCAGCAGCCCGGCGGGCCTGTCCCTGGGGTCCCGGCGCCCGAGGAGCCCGGAGCTGATGACACCCTTCCCGGCCTGGGAGGCCCCGGCCCGCAGCCCGAAGACGCTGTGCCCGGGCAGCCGGAGCAGCAGCCTGCCCCGGGGGACGGTGACCGACCTCCTCTGCGGGCCTCTGACCTCGCTCCAGGCAGCCCCGGGGCGGGGGTCTTCCGAGCCGTTCCCCCGGAGCCCGCAGATGCAGCCGAGGTGCCTGAGGGGGACGACAGCCCACCCCCCGGGCTCCCCCGCACTCTGCCGGGCTGCGGCGGCGAGTCCGTGGCTGCCGCGGTCGAGCAGCCCCCCCGCCGGAGCCCCCGCGCCCGGGGCCGCCCACCCAGACGGGCTGACAGCCCCCCTTTCCGATTCGCGGGCGCCGGCCCCCCTGTGGAGATCTCCGGACCCTCGCTCGAGATTGGCAGCGCCCCCGCTGGGGTCGACGACGCTCCCGTCAACATGGACAGCCCCCCAATCGCTGCCGACGACCCGCCCACCGTGGGCTCCCGAGCTGCAGTTAAGAGCGAGCGAGCAGAGGGAGAGAGACCCCCAGTCGAGGGAGAAGCCGCGGAGATGGAAGGAGGCACTCCCGCTGCCTCTGACGGCGGGGGAGACCAAGTCCCCCCAGCCCCTGACAGAGCCGCTGCCGCCGCCGCAGTCCTTGACGCCCCCGATGCCGGCGCCCCCGATGCCGGCGCCCCCGATGCCGGCGCCCCCGATGCCGGAACTCCCGATGCCAGAGCCCCCGGAACCCAACCGGCCGCCGCCACTGGGGCAGAGCCCCCAGTCCTCACCAAGCCGGACACCGGCGCCGCCAGTGCCAAGCCCGGTGCCCGCGAAGACCCCCAGAGCCGAGCTGAGCCCGATGCCGGGGCAGATCCCTCTAGTGCAGTCAAGCCTGATGCCGGAGAAGAGCGCGGAAGCACAGGTGAGCCTGGCGCTGGAGAAGACCCCCCCAAGCCCACTCATGCCGATGCCGGGGCAGCCCGAGCCGATCCTGACACAGGAGAAGATACCAAAATCTCAGACGCTCCAGACCGCGGGGCCGACCCTAAGACCCCAGCCAAGTCAAAAGATGCTGCTGGGAGAGACCCTAAGACCCCAGCCAAGCCAAAAGATGCTGCCGGGAGAGATCCCAAAAGCACAGGCAAGCCAAGAGATGGTGCTGGGAAAGACCCTAAAAGCACAGCCAAGCCAAAAGATGTTAGCGGGGCAGACCCCAAGAGCGCAGTCAAGCCAAAAGATGTTAGCGGGGCAGACCCCAAAAGTGCAGCCAAGCCAAAAGATGGGGCCAAGAGAGACCACAAAAGCACAGGGAAGCCAAAAGATGGTGCTGGGAGAGACGCCAAAGTCTCAGGCAAGTCAAAAGATAGTGCCGGTGCAGACACCAAAAGTGCAGGCAAGCCAAAAGATGCAGGTGCAGACTCCAAAAACGGAGGGAAGCCAAAAGATGGTGCCGGGGCAGACCCCCAAAATGGCAGTAAGCCAAAAGATGGTGCCGGGGCAGACCCCAAAAACGGAGGCAAGCCAAAAGATGCAGGTGCAGACTCCAAAAACGGAGGCAAGCCAAAAGATGGTGCCGGGGCAGACCCCAAAAACGGCGGTAAGCCAAAAGATGGTGCCGGGGCAGACCCCAAAAACGGAGGCAAGCCAAAAGATGGTGCTGGGGCAGACCCCAAAAACGGAGGCAAGCCAAAAGATGCAGGTGCAGACTCCAAAAACGGAGGCAAGCCAAAAGATGCAGGTGCAGACTCCAAAAATGGAGGCAAGCCAAAAGATGGTGCCGGGGCAGACCCCAAAAACGGCGGCAAGCCAAAAGATGGTGCTGGGGCAGAACCCAAAAATGGAGGCAAGTCAAAAGATGGAAGAGACCCCCAAAACGGAGGCAAGCCAAAAGATGGTGCCGGGAGAGACCCCCAAAGTGCAGCCAAGTCAAAAGATGTCGCGGGGGCATCTCCCAAAGTCGCAGTCAAGTCAAAAAATGGAAGAGGCCATAAAGGCGCAGGCAAGCCAAAAGACGGCTCCGGAGCAAAGCCCAAGAGCGCAGCCGAGTCAAAAGATGCCGCTGGGGCAGACCCCCAAAGCGCAGCCAAGCCAGAAGATGCCGCGGGAGCAGCCCGAGCCGATTCCGCCAGCGGCGAAGACCCCCAAGACGCAGGCGCTCCTGACGCCGGGGAAAACCCCCCAGTCGGAGCAGATCTCGGCGCCGCCGCCGCCGCCCCGGCCACTCCTGCCGCGGGGGCCGCCCCCAAAGGCGCAGCCGGCGGCGCTGGGGCCGCCCCCAAAGGCGCAGCCGCTCGCGCCGGGGCCGCCCCCCGAGGTGCCGCCGCCGCCGCCCCTGCTGCCCGGCCAGCCCCTGCCGCCGCCGCCTCCGCCGCCACCCGCGGAGGCCGGCCCCGGAGCCGCTTCCTGCGCCCCCCCCAGCCCCGAGATCCAGGTTGCCGACCCGCCTACTCCGCAGCCTGCTCGGGCGCACGCCTGGCGGGACAGGCCCGAGCGCGGGCGCAGCGGCCGCCGCCGGGACGACGACGAGGCCTCGCTCAGCAGCGACAGCAGCGGCGACTCCGAGTCGGCCACCGAGGGCAGCGGCGGCGGGTGCCGACGCTGGCTCGTGCGCCGAACCCGCCGGCGCCGCAAGCAGCCCCGACGCAACTTGCTCCGCAACTTCCTCATGCAGGCCTTCGGGGGCTGCCTCGGCCTGCGGGGCCGCAGCGACAGCCCCCAGCCCGCGGGCGCGGCTGCGGGCGGCGGCCGAGGCGCTGGCGGCGGCCGCGCCAAGGCCAAGAAGGTGCCCCTGGCGGAGAAGCGGCGGCAGCAGCGCCAGGAGGCCCTGGAGCAGCGGGCCAAGAAGCGCGCGGAGAAGAAGCGCAGCCGGCGCATCGACCGGCAGCTGCAGAGCGAGAAGATGGGCTACATGTGCACGCACCGTCTGCTGCTTCTAGGTAACGGGCGCGGGCCGTGGGCGGGGGTCCCGGGCGCGGGGGCGGGGGGGCGCGGGCGGGGGCGGCGGGCGCAACTTGGGCGCGCGGGGGGCGAGGTGTGTGCCCTCTAGGGACCGAAGTGGCAGCGGCCAGCGGAGGCCGGACGCCCCCGAGTCGCGGGGGTGGGGCTCGGCCAGCCAGGCGGGGGCTTCAGGTGAGCCCCCCTGACCGCGGCGGAGGGCCCCCCGGGGTCGGGGCCCGGCGGCGTGCCCCCCGTGCTCGCTCTGTGTGTGTCGGTGTCGTGGTGTGTCGCCTGCGCATGATCCGCTCCGCGCGCCCCTCTCCCAGCCCCCCCGGGCCCGGCTCGACCCGCCGATCGTGTTCTGGTTGTGTGTGGGGGGGTGGGCGTGGGCGTGGGCGTGGGGGGGCCGGGGCTGTCTCGTGTTTCGTGCCAACTTCGGGGGTCCGCGGCGCGTGCGGCGTGGGGGGAGGGGGCGCTCCGCCGCCCGTAACCTGTTTTCTGTCTGTCTTTCTCTCCCCCCCCCCCCCCCCCCCCCCGTGCGCTAAGCGTTTCCTCACTTCTCATTCGCTCGCCAAACCCTCCCGCCTTTTCGGTTGAAAAAAACCAGACACTCAGGTATCGGGGTGCGCGGCGGGGGGGGGGGGGCTCGCTCGCTCGGCGCTCGAGCTCAGCCCGGCTGGTGGGGGCCGGGGCGGGGGCGCACCTGCGGGCCGCTCTGAGCAGGGGGTGGGCGTGGCCTTGTTGGAAAAAAGATGACGTGATGTTCCCCCCCACTCTTGCCCCCCACCCCCGCGGAGCGTCCAGGTAAGCCGATCACTTCCACCTTTCAAAAGATTGCACAGTAGGAGGGGCTGGATGATAAAAAAAAAAAAAGGGAGGGTGCCGTCTTCGCGTTGCAATGCAATGAAAATAAAAACTAATTTTTCAAAGTGTTTCCAGTGTATTTTAAGCGTGTGGACAAGATGTGGTAACACTGAACATGATCTGTGAAATGTGTAAATGTTTGTGTATGAATTTTTTTCCAACAGCTGGGGGCAAGGAAGCTCAAAGGTAAGACCTTCTGCAAAATAAAAAAACAAAAAACATAAAAGCAAAATTCAAACAGCAAATCAATGAAAGCCCTGTGCTGATAATCCTGTGGAAAGGGTCGTTTGGAGCCGCCAGAACCCCCCACTCCCCACCCCCCAGACTCCTGTGTCCTGTCTGTGCAGATCTGCTGTTCCCCCACTCCTGGGCCACTGCTAATCAGGGCAGCAATTAGTGGACATCTGAACTGAAGAGGGGCTCTGTGCGGGCCTCCCGGGCGCCTGCCCTCTCCTTCTCTCTCCTCCCCCTCCCCCCTCTGCCCGCGGAGACCTGCAGGGATCTAAGGTACCTGCATGTGTGTCGTGACTGTCACGCCGTAGCCTTGTGCACTGGCTCTGTGGCCATCACTGTCTGCCATTGTGATGTGTGCCTGTCGCAGAACATGCGTGTGCATTTGACGGTCATTTTCTTTATGCCTCCCCCCCTCGTGATGACGTCATCCTTCCCCCAAGTGCTCTCAGAGGGGAGCAGCGGCCATTTCAGACTCCTGCTGCCCCCAGCCCCAGAGCCCCGGGGCCTGCCTGTGCCCTGCTGCTGGCCTTGGCCTTCACTGACTTGTGGGCTGTGAGAGGCCCTTGGGGCAGCACTGGGCGGACAGACAGGGAAGTGTCCTCCATGCCCTGGCCTGCTAGGGCCTTGATGACTCTTGCTGGCGGGGCCCCGTGGCTCTGTGTGTGGCCTCTGTGCAGGGCAGTGTTGGGGCACAGGCCACTCGAGGCAGGGCCGAGGCAGGGCCAGGGCTGACCCCAGGGGAGTCTCCAGGAAATCTGACTTTTTTTTTTTTGACGTGGTGGGCCTGGTGAGGCTTTGGGGTCCCCGGGTGGTGGCCCTGGCCCTCCCTCAGCCGCTGAGTGGCCTCCATTTTGCCAAAGTGACGAGAGAGCACCCCCCGGCCCCGTCCGGGCCTGATTTATGGGAGCAGAGGACAAGAATGTCCCCTCGCTGCGACAAAATGGCCGTGCCTTGCTGCCCTGCAGTGCGGGCCTTCATCTGCTGCTTGAACGCGTTTGCGTGTTTTTGTGTGCGCCTCCTGTTCCCGTGGCCCGTGTCGCTTAGCCATATTGCAGAGTTCTGAGGAAAAAAAAAAAAAGGAGGAAGAAAGGAAGAATCAAGAGCCAGACTAGAAATTCTAGATATTCTAAAGAATTGAAACTTCTTAGTCACATGGCCGCTCCCAAGGCTGCCTGCCCCCTGAGCCTTCCGAATAAATCTGCCAAATTATACTTGTATTTCAAAACCTGATTTGGGTTCAAGCCCCCTTTTAAAAAAAAAATTGAAGGAACTTGTAGATTAGAATTTCTTCATATCTGCCACATTTACTGAGCTAGCACATAAATGCTGTATAAGATGGCCGTACTGTTCTCACACAGTATTTACCCACACGGTCACAGTTAATAGGATGCTAATTTATTAAAGGCACCTGTGCACTGCACCCCTTCTTTAGGGGCGCCTCCCCCACCCCAATCAGCTAGTTTTTCATTTTCAAATTCTGCATGCAATGCCCCACTCAGCCGTTTGGTGCAGTGGGAAGGGCCTGGAGTATCCCAACTCAGGATTTTCAGAATTAAGAAACATTTTTATTATTTTTCCTCCTGCCTCCCAATAGTATTTCAAGATTCTCAAAGGCCTCTATTCTCCCCTTGCTTTTAAAAAAAAATCTAATTTCCTATGGATTTCCCTCCAAAGATTTTTTTTTCCCTTCTGTGCAGGTTGGCACATTTTTACAATGTGCCAGTCTTCAGAGAGGGGAGTGGGGTCCTCCCTGCGTGGGGCCTTCTGCCAGCAGGTCTGTCCTCGGTAACAGTCATAGCATGAGGACGCCCGTTTGGGATGGATTTTCAAAATCCATCTAGTCACTTTTGTCCTTTCAAGTAGCCTTGGGCAGTGAAAACACGCAAGGGCCTCAGCTTAGCCGCGACCCGGCAGGGCTTTCTTTGATCCAGAGCTTGCAAGGTAAGTGAAGGGCCCGACGTTTCACTCGGCCCCTGCTTCCTCCACGCCGGGGAGCCGAGCACAAGTGTGTGTCAAGTGGACTCTGCGCTTTAAATCCCTTGCAGAGGACAGGTGCCTCGTGGCCCTTTGCGGAAGGATGGAGTCACCGGTGTCTGGGTGTGGCGAGCAGAGAGCATCTCTCAGGAGAGATCTCTCGCCTCCAGGCCGGCTTTGTCTGTCCAGCTTAAGGTTTTTTTTTTTTTTGCCAGATCTAAAGGTTTCCTCCTATGTCTTAGGCCCAACAAAGAACTTGAACTGGGACGTGCACTTGCTTCTCTGTGCAGTGCCCTTGCTTTTTTTTTCCTTTTAGGATAGTGTCCTAGACTGCTGGGAATTCCGGCCCAGATCCAGGGCACATTAGAATAACTCTTGCCCAATATTTTTCGTAGTGATTGTTTTTAAGGAGTCTTCCTCACTCTGTGCACCAGTCTGTGCACCAGCGTAGAAGCTGCTGTCGGCTCTGTGAAAAGATTGGTATTAGGCCAGAAATAGACACAAGTGCTAATTCCTGGTAGCCAGGGGTGTCTAGAGACCAGGTGGAGCCGGCTGCAAGGCCTTGCCTTCTCAGTCAGCTTCTCTCGAAAGGCCCCCAGCGCCCGGCCGCCTTGAGGGAGGGGGGAGACGGGTCTCCCTGACTCTGGCACCTCGTCCTGCCCACAGGCTGGTCCCAGGGCCTGGGGGCACTGACCTGCTACCTGCCATTTAAAAATCCGATTTCTCGGCAAGAGCAGCAGACCTCAGTGCCGGGAGGCCCCAGTGGTGCGGGGCTGGGGGCCGTCAGGGCCCGGTCTCCTGTCAGGAGACGGGACAGCAAGGGTCGTGGTCACCTTATCAGACTCTGAGCCTGGCCTGTGGTCACCTTGGGCCCCAGATCAGACTCTGGCCTGGGCACTGGGCCCAACTCTGGCCTTGGCAAAAGTGAGGGGCAGGGGAGGCCCTTCCGGGAAACTCTGAAGGCCAGACAGGCTTTGATTCCTCGGGAAGGAGGGCACACAGGACGGGTCATCTCCGAAAATGTGAGGCCCCCCCCTCGGCGCTCCTCCCTCCACCCCCCTGCTGTCGCTGGCCACCTTCCTCCTGTGGCCGTGCTGGCCTGGCTCTGCTGCTCTTCTCTTTACCCAGTTCAGGCGCTCCTGACCCCTGAGACGGCACTTTAGGGGTGCGTGAGGCGCATTTAGGGCGCTGGGTCTTGGCATCCCCTGCCCCCCCACCCCCCCATCCTGCTCCTCCGTCTGAGTCCCAGGGCCTGTGAGTGCGGCTTTGGGCGATCACAAGCACCAAGCACAAATCCTGTCCAGTTTCCCTCCCGACAGCCAGATGGCGACACCAGCGGCCGGACAGTGGGGACAGAAGATGAGAAGGCGTCCGCGGACCAGGTAGGGACCACACAGACACCCCTCGATGGCCTTTGAATCCGGGTCGGTCACTCACGCTTGGGCAAGAGGGCTGCTCCCCCCAGGGTAGGGAGATGGGGGGCCCGGGGCCTCTGTGGATGTGTGGGGCGGGGGGTCGCTCATGTGCACCCACCCAGCAGAGACCCAAAGCGCACGGCCAGACACTTGGCAAAGCCCCGGGTGGAGGAGGTGCCCGCCCAAGCGTGAGCCCGATCTGGCTGTGTCCTGCTGTGATGCAGGGGCGAGGACAGGGGTGCAATGGTGTCTCAGCCCCAGTTTCGGGGGCTGCGCCCACCGGGGTGTGGGGGTTGGGGAAAGCCGTGCGGCCACGCCAGCTTCTGCTCGGGCACGAGGCCTGCCCTCTCTCCTCGCCCCGGGGCTGTGTTTACTGTTGTTTATTTCACAGGGAACCTGCCAGGTAGGTCTGTGGGGAGCAGGGGTGCAGGGGTGTGTCTGGACAGGACAAGAAGGGTTCTGGTGCCCGAGGGGGGGTGCGGTGGGACCCCCGGGCCCCTGCCCACCCCCTCTGCTGGGGGCTGAGTGGCATTGGGGAAGCAGATAGGTAAATAGGTGCCCCCCCCCATGGGTAGCACCAGGCTGCCTGGTGCCCACGGCCCGTGTGGTAGAGGCCCCTCAATGACTTGTGGCTGTGTGGTCACTCCCGAGTGCCCAGACGCCTCCCTGGGAGCCCGGGTGCCCCCTCCATGGAACCCGGCCCGGTTCCTCGCCAGCCTCTGGGGGCTGCAGGGCCAGGGCAGTGCCCGTCTCAGGCCCGAGGGCGTCTCAGTGGGTCTGGTACACCCAGCGCAGCTAACTCGCTGGGGGGCGCCTTCCCCCCCCCCCCCGCCCCCGGCCCCCTGAGTGTGCTTCTCTCCATGCGGGACCGAGGCCCAGTCGGGAAGGTGAGCTGATATTCCAGGTGGCCACTAGATGGTGGGGTGGCACAAGCAGAGACAGCAGCCAGCAGCCGGCCCGCCCACAGGCTCCCGGGAGCTTCACTGACACTCAGGCCCACCGTAGGCCAGGACACACACGCGACACACATGCACGCACACACAGGTGTACAGACACACACAGATTACACACATGGACACAAACATAAAGACAGGAATTCACACAGGAACACAAACCACATACACACTAACAGATACACATGCAGCAGCAGACACACACACCAGTGCATTAACACAGCATGGGCCAGCATACACTTACACCAACATAAAAACACACTAACACAGCATGGGCCAGCATACACTACACACACACACACATACACACACACACCAGTACACTAATACAGCATGGGCCAGCATACACTTAAACTAACATAGAAGCACACTATCATAGCATGGGCAGACACTTACACACACACACACACACACACACACACCAGTACACTAACACAGCATGGGCCAGCATACACTTACACACACCAACATAAAAACACACTAACACAGCATGGGCCAGCATACATTCCACACACACACACATACACACACACCAGTACACTAACACAGCATGGGCCTGCATACACTTACACACACACACACACACACCAGTACACTAACACAGCATGGGCCAGCATACACTTACACACACCAACATAAAAACACACTAACACAGCATGGGCCAGCATACACTCCACACACACACATACATACACACACACACCAGTACACTAACACAGCATGGGCCAGCATACACTTACACACATCAACATAAAAACACACTAACACAGCATGGGCCAGCATACACTACACACACACACATACACACACACACCAGTACACTAACACAGCATGGGCCAGCATACACTTACACACACCAACATAAAAACACACTAACACAGCATGGGCCTGCATACACTTACACACACACACACACACACACCAGTATACTAACACAGCATGGGCCAGCATACACTTACACACACCAACATAAAAATACACTAACACAGCATGGGCCAGCATACACTCCACACACACACATACATACACACACACCAGTACACTAACACAGCATGGGCCAGCATACACTTACACACACCAACATAAAAACACACTAACACAGCATGGGCCAGCATACACTTACACACACCAACATAAAAACACACTAACACAGCATGGGCCAGCATACACTTACACACACACACACACACACACACACCAGTACACTAACACAGCATGGGCCAGCGTACACTTACACACACCAACATAAAAACACACTAACACAGCATGGGCCAGCATACACTTCCATACACACATACACATACACACACACACCAGTACACTTAACACAGTATGGGCCAGCATACACTTACACACACCAACATAAAAACACACTAACACAGCATGGGCCAGCATACACATCCACACACACACACACACTAGTACACTAACACAGCATGGGCCAGCATACACTTCCACACACCAACATAGAAACACTAACACAGCATGGGCCTGCATACACTTACACACACTAACACAGAAACACACTAACATGGCAAGGGCCAGCAAACACTTACACACACCAACATAAAAACACACTAACACAGCATGGGGCATCATACACTTCCATACACACATACACATACACACACACACCAGTACACTAATACAGTGTGGGCCAGCATACACTTACACACACCAACATAAAAACACACTAACACAGCATGGGCCAGCATACACATCCACACACACACACACACACACCAGTACACTAACACAGCATGGGCCAGCATACACTTATACACACCAACATAAAAATACACTAACACAGCATGGGCCAGCATACACATCCACACACACACACACACCAGTACACTAACACAGCATGGGCCAGCATACACTTACACACACCAACATAAAAACACACTAACACAGCATGGGCCAGCATACACTTACACACACACACACATACACACACACGCCAGTACACTAACACAGTATGGGCCAGCATACACTTACACACACCAACATAGAAACACACTAACACAGCATGAGCTAGCATACACTTCCACACACCAACATAGAACACTAACACAGCATGGGCCTGCATACACTTACACACACTAACACAGAAACACACTAACATGACAAGGGCCAGCAAACACTTACACACACCAACATAGAAACTTGGCAGTGTACACTTACACACACTAACACAGAAATAAACTAACATGGCAAGGGCCAGCAAACACTTACACACACCAACATAGAAACACACTAACACAGCAAAGGCCAGCACATACTTATACACACCAACATAGAAACACACTAACACGGCAAGGGCCAGCATACATTACAAACACTAACATAGAAACACACTAACACATCATGGGCCCGCACACACTTACACACACCAGCATAGAAATACACTAGCACAGCATGGGCCAGCATTCACTTAAACACACTAACATAGTAGCACACTAACTCAGCATGGGTCAGCATACACTTATATACACAAACATAGAAACTCAATAATACTTCATGGCCAACATACACTTATACACCCTTACATAGTAACACACTAGCATGGCATGTGCCAGCATACACTTAAACACACTAGCATAGAAACACTAGCACAGCATGTGCCAACATTCACTTACACTAACATAGAAACACACTAACACGGCATGGGCCAGCATATACTTACATACACCAACATAGAAACTCAATAACACTTCATAACCAGCATACACTTATACACACTTACATAGAAACACACTAAGCATGGGCCAGCATATATTTACACGCACTAACATAGAAACTCACTAACTTGGCATGACCCAGTATACACTTACACACACCAACATAGAAACACACTAACACAGCATGGGCCAGCATACATTTATACATAGCTACCTGAAAACACACTAACTCACCATGGGCCAGCATACATGTACACACACTAACATGGAAACACACTCACTCAGCATGAGCCAACATACACTTACATACACTATCATAGAAACACTTTAACATAGCTTGGGCCCTCATACACCTACACACACTAACACAGAAGCATAATAACTCATAACGGGCCAGCATATAGTTATACACACCAACATAGAGATACACTAACATGGCATAGGCCAGCATACACTTACACACACCAACACAGAAACACACTAACATGGCATGGGCCAGCATACACTTACACACACCAACATAGAAACACACTAACACCACATGGGCCCTCATACACTTATACACACCACCATAGAAACACACTAACATGGCTTGGGCCCACATACACTTCCACACACTTACATAGAATCACACTAATTCAGCATGACCCAGTATACACTCACACACAGCAACATAGAAACATACTAACACGGCTTAGGCCCTCATACACTTCCACACACTTACATAGAATCACACTAACTCAGCATGGCCCAGTATACACTCACACACAGCAACATAGAAACACACTAACACAGCATGGGCCCGCATACACTTACACACACTAACATAGAATCACACTAACTCGGCATGGCCCAGTATACACTTACACACAGCTACATAGAAACACACTAAAATGGTATGGGCCTGCATATACTTACACATACCAACACAGAAACATACTAACACGGCATGGGCCAACATTCATGTACACTCACTAACTAGAAACAGTAACTCAGCATGGGCCAGCATACATTTACACGCACTAACATAGAAACATGCACACACCAACAAACACACTAACACGGGATAGGCCCGCATACACTTACACACACTTACACACACCAACATAGAAACATGCTAATATGGCATGGCCTAGTATACACTCACACACACCAACATAGAAACACACTATCACAGCATGGGCCCGCATAAATTTATACACAGCTACATAGAAACACACTAGCTCAGCATGGGCCAAATTACACTTACACACACTAAAATAGAAACACACTAACACAGCATGGGCCAACATACACTTACACACACTAAGATAGAAACACACTAACACAGCATGGGCCAGTATACATTTACACACACACCAATATATACACTAACACAGTATATACACTAACATACGTTCACGCACATTGATTTATAAATATACTAACACAGATACACATGTAAGCACACAAGTATACAGATCAACAGATTATGAAAAAAATGAAATTGACACAAAATATACATAAACTAACACAAATACACACACAAAGACATACTACCATGCAGGTATATACATATTAACATACATGTACAAATAAATTTATACACTAACTCAAATATGAAACTAACATGCAAATTTATATTCAAACACAGATATACAGACAGTAACATAATCATATACACATGGTGACACAAGTATATGTGTATGAACAAATACATAAACACATAAGTATATACACACTAACAAGAAGTATATACTAATCCACAAGGAAGTGTATAGTAACAAATCTACACATGCAAACACAAGTGCATTACACACCAGTATACACACACTAGTGTTACAGACACACAAGCATATGTGCACTGACACAGAGATGTACAAGCAAGATACTCACCTACAAGTATATACACACTCACATAGTCCACACTTGCACATGCATTTGTGCGATAACAGAAATACACAAATCTACACATACTAACACAAGTCCATTTGCTCTGACACACATCAACACAGAAATACTGAGTTTCTAACATAGGCTTGTACACACCAGCACATGGAAACAAACACACTAGTACAGGAATAGCCACTCCTGCATAGCACACATACAAGTACACGGTCAGAAACACACACGTCTACACGTACTGACACAAACACTACTATAAGAATAGTCACACAATACACACATGAAAATTCATATATACATAGTAACACAAGTACATGTACACTAATACAACAACACACACAGACGGGGAGTATAGAGGTATTCACACAGGTATATGCACATTATCACATATTTATACACACACACTAATACAAGGACGTACACACTCACAATACACACAAGTATATTATACTATCAGAAACGTATCTAACACATACTAACACAAGTATATTTACACTAAGACCTCAATACACACAAACACATAGATGGTAACAAGCAAATGTATGCTATCACAGTTATATGTAAACACAATAACTACACAAATATATATACGCTTTCACACAGTATACACCAGTATATGTGTACTAATAAAATACAATTATACACACATTAACACAGACATACTAGTATAAGAATATATACACTCACAATACATGCATAATTGTATGTATCTTAACAGAAACACACAAATCTATACATAGTAACAGAAGTATATTTACACTAACACACACAGTGCACAGAGACACAGTGGCACTGACACAGCCATATGTGCATTAACATAGACACACAAACATGTACATCGATGCAGGGGTAAACACACACGAGTATACGTGTGCTCACAGAAGTACACACAAATCTATATATACAGACACACTAGTATAAGAATACACACACAATATACAGGCACAAATGTATCCTAATAGAAACATACAAATCCACGCAGACTAAGTACATTTAAACTAACATGCAGAGACACAGAAATACAGAGGTACTCATACAAGTACATGTAATCATCACACATACATACACAAACATACTGAAACAATGGTATACACACTCGCACAATAAAGACACATTAACCCACACGTACGAATTTATGTACCCTAAGACACCAATACACCGGAACACATAGAGATACTAACAAACATATGTACACTAACACAGTTACAGGTAATTACACAACCACACAGTTAAATATATAAACTTGCACATAGTACACACAAGTATAAGTGTACTAACAGAAATGTACAAATTTTCACATACTAGCACAAGTATATGTGCACTAACCTAGCAAAACAGACACATACATCTACAGACAAACATGCATGTTAACATACAGATACACACATATTTCTGTGGTAACATACAAGCACATGTAGAAACACAGGCAAAGACAAAGCGTATATATGCTAACATACAAACAGACATTCATACATACACACACTAGCGTAAGTGTACACAGACACAAATGTACACATGCCAATACGTATGTGTGACCTTTGAATTAAAGTCACCATCTAAGGCCCTTTTTTCTGCATGCAGCTCTAGCTCTGGCACCACATGTGATCCCCCAAACAAGGGTGGGGTCAGCTGGGTCGCACTCCTGAACCACTGGGTGTGACCCCTCCAGCCGCCCCAAATTTAAAAACTGAAATAAAGCTGCACTCTAAGAGAGAAGACAAAAATGAAAACACTAGAAAACAAAGTCAAAACTGAGCCAAACTCTGCACAGCCAGAAACCTATGACAAATAGATGCTGGGACGATGGCTTTGGGATGCGGGTGACATGGCCAGCTGGCAGGGTGGACATGTCCGTGAGACCCCCAACTCAGCTCAGCACAGTGGCCCCCAGACCCTTTCCTGGGCGCCGACTTGAGCATCTGCCCAAGGAAATGTCTCCCGGGCTCCAGACCACCACACGGCGGGGAAGAGGTAGTGGCCGGAAGCTGTCCTCAGAGCTGCCCCCGGGCGTGTCCAGGGCAGGGGGTGGCTCTGGGGGGTGGCGGGGGTGGTTGGCAGGGGCGATCTCTGGGGTTGGTGCCTGGTTCTGATGGGGGAGAGACCGAGGCGTGGAGAGAGCACTGTGGGGGGGGTGGTGAGGGTCCCTTCCTGGAGGCTCAGCAGCCCCCACCCCCAGATTCCGTGCCTTTGCCAAGTGACCCTGACGACAGGCCACCCCTGTTTGGTGGCCAGCCATGTGGACAAGGCTCCATTTTGTGGTGACTCTGAGTAGCCTGAGGGGGCCGGGGGCGAGGCCCTTAGGTGTGGGGGTGCCGAGGGGCGGCGGAGGGCTGGGGAGGGCAGACCCCTGCAGCCAGGCCAGCTCTGATCCCCAGAACCCGCCTTCTTCTGGTCTGCTCCCGAGTCTGCCTGCCGGGAGGTGACTCCATGTGTTCAGACCCTGGGTGGGGGGGGCAGCAGGGGCCCCCCGGCCTGACCCTCGGGCACAGCCCCGAGCAGGGGGGCAGAAGCGGGCTTCCTGGGGTCCCCCTTCTGCTTCCTTTCCCTCTGTCTCTCTCTCGAGGCCCCACCGCAGCGAGGCGGCCTTTGGTGGCAATTTGGGAGCTGGTGGGAGCCCGGCTGCTGAAGGCAGGAGGGACCCCCGGCCAGCGCTGGGCAGTGGCTGGGCTGCTCCCAGCTGGCGGGCAGGTGGCGCTCGGCCCTCACAGTTGAGAGCTGGCATGCTGGCCCCGCCCACCAGGGTCCGCCTCCCCCAGGCCCACAGGGACAGGGAGGCCCAGTCCTGACCCTTTGAACTCTGCAGGCTGAGGGGGGTGGGGCCCTGCCTCTCCCGCCAGCTAGAGACCTTGGGTACCTTATCTCGGGGGGGGGGGGGGGTGCAGGGGGCTTGTCCTCGGGGCCTTCCCCTGGAGACACCCTGGCCAGGCGGGCTGCCCCCCCCCCCAGCTCAGGACAGAGGCCCCTTGTCCTTCTGTCTGTCCCTTTAAGCCGAAGACGATTCCCAGCTGAAGGGGTCCCTGAGGTCCCGGGACGGGACGGGGACGGCCTGGTCTGTGCTCACTTGCCCTTCCTGGGGTCCTGAGCCCCCCAGACCAGCCCCTCCCTCCGCACGCACCCCAAAGGTAGTGTGCCCGGTGGGGAGGGTCCCGGGCTCCGTCCCCTGCCCGGCACGGGACTTGGGGTCACTTTCTTTGGCTTCTGGCTGAAGGGGAGCTGGAGCTTAGGGGGCCTCATGGACCCCCAAAGAACAGGTCCTGAGGCCTCGTGCTGACGGAGGGCCCCTTACCCCCATACTGCAACCCCCCCACCCCCCCGCTTTAAACTTGCCCAGACAGGCCACCAGGTAAACACCATCATCGAAGGGCCGCTGGCCCTGTGGCTCTACCCCCTCGCAGGGCCCAAGGTCCAACTCGCTTCCCTGGCCGTGTGTCCCCCCCTCAGCTCCCAACCGTCCCCCTCAGCCTTGGTCCAGGCCCGGCAGCTAGGTGGGGGCTTTGGCGGGGCCACTAGGGCTTCTGGCCACCAGGGGTCAGCAGAGAGACCGGCCCAGCTGCACTGTCTGCAGGGGCTCAGGTGGGCCTCGCACCCTGTGCTTTCAGCCCTGCCCTGCCTTTCTGGGTCTCGGGTGCAGGGACTATGGTCTGCTCATGAATAGGACTCAGGCACACACGCGTGCACACACGCAGACACATAGACGCAGACACGCACAGACACAGACACACACACAGAAACAGACACACAGACACACACAGAAACAGACACAGACAGAGATACATGCAGACACAGACAGACACAGATACACACAGACAAACACAGACACACACAGACACAGACAGACACAGACAGACACAGACACACACAGACAGACACAGATATACAGACACACAGACAGACAGACATACACAGACAGGCACAGACAGAGATACATGCAGACACACACAGACACAGACACACAAACACACACAGACAGACAGAGATACATGCAGACACACACATATACACACAAACACACAGATACACACAGACAGACACAGTTATACACAGACACAGACAGACACAGATGCACACAGACATACACACAGACACACAGAGACACAGACAGACACAGATGCACACAGACAACACAGACACATACACAGACACACATACTGATGCACACAGACACACAGATGCAGATACACACACAGACACACAGACACACACGCCATGTCTTGTCCTTCTAGGGACCACACAACTGAGGGCTGTGTCCCCTCCATGGGGCCACACTGCCCCTTTCTGTGCCCAGGGGCTGAGACTCACACCCCAATCTGGCCGCGTCTGTTCCAGAGACGCAGTGTTCAGACGACACCGGGACATCACGAGACCCCCCCCCCCGGCGTCATCCTGCTGTAGTTTCCTTCTTGCCTCCTGCTCTCCCAGGTGGAGCATATAAACCAGTGTGCAGACCGCACAAGGACAAACCAAACACTCACACACACACACACACACACACACACACACACACACATGCACGCACACACGCACACACACGCAGACACGTGGGCGCACACAGGCATCCTTCAGTGCGTTTCTGCTGTCTCTCCCTGGAAAGAGGACTCCACGTTCCTCCCCTCTCTTTTGCTCTCTTTCGGGGTCCCTGGGAAGGGCCCCGAGTTTCAGACCCGCCCCAGCCTCCGTCTCCGCACTCTGAACGGGCGGGAGAGCAGGAGCCAGGCCGGGCCCCTGAGAGAACGAGGGGGGACGAGTCCCCCGAGAGCTGGGCCCCGGGCTCGGGGTCTGCAGAGGGCTCAGGGGTCCCCAGCCCAGCAGCCGGACGGCTGAGGCCCGGCTGGCCTCGAGGGAGTCGAGAAGGGTCTGAGCAGAAGGCCAGGCCTGGGTGGCTGCTCTGCCACCAGACAGGGGCCCCGGCCCGCACCCCTGCCCACCACGGCCACACCAGCCAGAGCCTCCCCCTGTCTCCCCCTTCGTCTCTGTCTCTGTCTCTCTGACTCTCTCCCCCCCACCCCCAGGGCCTTTGCACACACACCCCCCCACCGGCGGGCAGCATGTTCTGTGGGGAGGAATCTGGCACGCTGGCCCTCTCCGTCCTGAAAAATGTCCCATCTCCTGCGCCCTTTGATTCAGTAATTACTCAACACAAAGCCGCCCCGACCTGCAGCTCCGGGCCGGCCCCTGGCCGTCTGGGCTCAGCCGAGGGGGCCTTGGCGCTTTGCCGCGCGTCCTGGGCCCGCCCAGTATGCCCATTGTTCCCTCGTGTTTTCCTTCCTTCCTCCCTTCCTTCCTTTCTTCCTTCCCCCACTTCTGAAAAACAAGTTTTATTCTCCTGGGTATGTTCATTAGCGAGGGGAGACCGTTCTCTCTGCTAGGAAGGGCAGGGGCGCGGGGAGGGGGGCAGGCCAGGCGGTGGGACAGGGCTGACGGCCTGGCGCTGGGGGGGGGGCGCGAGGGGCCACCCGGGCAGAGACGCTCAGGGCTGCAAACTTCAACCACGCGGCCGCGGGCTGCAGGCTCGGGCCTTCCCGCCGCCCCCTGAAGGCCCCTGCAGCCGCCCGACCTGGGCTCAGTTCTTGAGCTCAGGTGGAAACTGAGTCCCAGGCAGGCCAGGGCCGTGAGGGGTGGGACCCTGTGCCCCCACATTAGTGCTCCCGGGACACAGGGTCCAGACTGTGAGCTGGGACTCCTCTCCCCGTCACAAACTTGCCCCTCATTGATTCGAGCTACATCTGTGTCACTTGGAGATTTGGCAAAATGGCTGCTAGGGGCCAGGGCCAGGGGGCCAGCGTCAGGGGCCCAGGCTGTCCCTCACGCCCCAGGAATGGGCGCGCCATTAGCACGAGGACAGGATGAGCCTCTGGGCTGTGAGGGTGGTCGGGGCTGTTGGGAAGGAGAGAAGATGCTACGAGGGCTCTCACCACAAAGTGTTGTGCCTGTCGCAGAAAACGTCACACTCGGGTGAAAACCGTGGTTGCGAGTCAATGTCCCGGTGGTTTGACTGCTGGCAGGCCTGGGGTTCACCCCGGGCGTCGAGGGCGTCCAGCTTGGCAAAGAGCACGGGACAGGGCCCCTTCCCGCGCGTGCACCCCCCCACGGCCCCCTTGCCGAGGGAACCGTGCGGGGACGAACCGTTTCCTTTTGCCTCCGTTAGCGTCTCTGGGCGCAGTGGCTGCCGTCTCGGGCCTCGGGAGGAGGAGACTTGAGGGTCCCGGTCGGTGAGTTTGTCCCATGTGGGCCTTTTCGTTTACAAATTCATTCATTCATTCATTCATTCATTCATTCAGTATTTGTGTCCTGAGCACTGGGTCTGGGCCCAGGCCCTGGGGACACCGAGGTCGCGGTGCCCGGGGACACTGCTGAGGGGGACAGGCCACGCGGCTGGCCTGGCTGGAGCGACGGCAGGGAAATGGCTGCGTCTGACGGTCAGGCAGGGGACGCAGGACGGTCTGACAGGGCCTCGCACGGCCTGCCCCGCTGCCCAGGGGGACCCTTTCCCTCCCAGGGTCGTGCCTCACTTGTACCTGTGGGGAGGAGCGTGTGTGGCACGTGCCGAGACCGGACTTCAGACCCGGGCCGGGTGGCAGCGAGTCCCTCGGGGAGTGGGTCCTGTGGGTGTCTCTCCTCTTCCCGCCACACCCCGTCCCCCGTGGCTCGCCCAGGGCCTTCCTGCCAGGGAACGTGCCTCCTCGCCCCCCTTCCAGGGGCCCCAAGGCAGGGCCCTCCAGCCCCTCGGAGGGACGCGGGTGCCCCTCAAGCTGCAGGTGGTGTTCAGTGCAGTTAATCCCCGGGGCTGCCCGCGGGGACATTTGCAGTTTAATTAAGGCTCTGTGAGGTGGGGAGGCTGCTCTTGGAACAGGGGGTCCTTGGTCGGCGTCCCAGGTGCAGCCCCCCCAGCTGGGGTGTCGGGAGGTGCCCAGTGCCCCGTGGTGGCCCTAGGGGAGCAGCTTCTCGTTCCCTTCTAGAGCCCCCCAGCTTGTGGCGCAGGGTCCGGAGGGCCTTTGTGTGTTTGCTCGAGCTGTTGCCCCGGCATCGCCCCTCCTCCCCCCTGCAGGGGCCCTGCAGTGCGGACAATGGGTGATGTTCCGGGGTCCTTATCCCCCACCCGACACACACACACTAATTGTCCGCTGCTGCAGCCCCTCTAATGCTGCTCTGACAGCAGGCAGCGGGTAATGGAAGGCGGGCCGCGTGCTCGGTGAATTATGGACATTTACCAGGAAAAACGCTGCTCTCTCCTTTTTTTTTTTTTTTTTTGCCTTTGCCCTTAACAAGAGGATTAACAAGCAAAATGCAGCATCTGCAGAATGTTCTGGGAGGGGAGCGTGAGGCTTGTGCGGGAAGCAGGGAAGGGGCCCAGCTAGCCTCTGTGACCCCCATTAGGGGGGCACCAGGAAAACGCCCCAGCCGCCCCCCCGCCCTGCGCCACTGAGAAAACAAGACAGCAGCTGGCCGCCGCCAGCCGGGAAGGGGGCCTTGGCCCCGGGCCGAGCGAGGGCTGAGTGGGAGGGGGCAGCAGGCTGCAGCTAATTCCCCCCTCCCCCCGGGGTCGTGCCTTCTACAGGGCAGGGTAAGCCAGGGTGGGGGGTCTCCCGCTTAGAGTTAAGGTCGCCCTTTGGAGAAGGGGGATATTGGTGCCCGGCCCCCGAGGCCAGGGTCCTCCCTGCGGGAGTCAGGCGGGAGCAGGCGCCCCTCCCCCACCCCAGAGCCCAGGACAGAGCCAGGCCCGTGCCACAGCTGGGACTCGGGTTCCATTGCTCGTGGTGGCCAAGCCCCTCTCCTCGGGCGGGCTCGTCCTTCTGACACAACAGGGGCCCTCCTGAGGGGGCTGCGGGCGCCCCGCGCCTGACAGACAGTGCCGGCTGCCCTGATACACGATCCAGGTGCGAGCCCAGGGCTTAGAGGACCCCCAGCCACCTGTCCGCAGCTGTCTCCCGGCGCCAGGGACCCCAGGGTGGGGGACAGGACACGGCCCTGACCCTGATCACCGTCTCTCGGCTGCCGCCCGCCCCTGCTTGTCCTCTCAGCTCAGAGACACGAGTCCCCCGGCATCAGCCGTCTCTCCCAGCCCCTCTGGCCAGGCTGGGCCTGAGGCCCAGTGCCTGTGAGGGCCCCGACCCCACCCATAAGCACCTCAAAGAATGTCTCTCAGAGGGGCAGGCCAGGGTGTTGGGACCGAGTGTCCCGAGCGTCGCCCAGTCAGAGGAGCCATTTCCGCCTGTGCTCCTGGGGTGTTGTTCGCTTGTTTGGTTTTTGCTTCCCACACTTTAGAAAGTTGTCTATTTTTCTCTCAAAATCTCTCCTGCCTTTGACACTCGTTTTCAGGAATTCAGCTGTGCTGCCTCTGTTTCTCCTTCCCTGCTTTACAGCTTCCCCTCTTTGTGTGTGCATCCTCAATAAATCCAGCGGCAGTGCACTTAGGCCAGGCTGAGGAAGTCGCGTTTGGGACTGTGTGAGGTAAAGGAAGTGGAGGGTATTTCACAGTGGGGACGAGGCAGCCCTCGGTCCATGGTGTCCCCCTCCCTGGCCTGTGAGTAGCTCACGGCCGCTGCAGGAAGGTGCGTCCAGAGAGGTTGCAGTGTACGGGGAAACTGGTGAGGCAGCGTGCTGTGCAGGCCGAGGGCCTGTTTGGCTTCCTGTCATGGGGCAGCCCCGGGGGCGTGAGCTGCTCCTGTGGCATGAGTCTGTGGTCAGTTGAGTTTCCCAGTCTGGTCAGCTCGGGGCCAGGAGCCCAGGGCGGCAGTCTCACCCGCAGACTCGCATCTGGGATCTGAACTCAGTCCCAGAGGAACTGCTTGTCCAAGGTTCTTTCCCACCTGGGCCTTTGGGAGCCACTGAAGGGTCCTCGGAGCCCAGGTGTCGGGGAGGGAGAGACGCCCCTGTGGTGAGAGGTGGCACCTCCTGACAGGGATGCTGCTCCAACCCCGAGATGCTCTTCTCTCTGTCAGTTTGTTGGTGCCATCTTGCAGGAAGATAGGGACCCTGTGGGCGGGGCCACATGGGGACCACACGGCCCAGCCTTCCCCCAGGGGCAGCCAGGAGACCTTCTGCTAGTCTGGGATACCCCCACCCCCTCAGCTCACCGCAGGGTCCCGAGTCGTGGCAGTCACTGGCTGTCAGTCCAGGCTGAACCCAGGGCCCCCCACAGTTTAGGCTCTGTGTCCCCACCACTGCCATCAAGGAGACGGGCTTGTTTTCCAGGGTGTTTGTTTCTTGGTGTTAGGCCACTACAACCCTGGACTGAAAATGGGTATAATCAGTATGTTACAGATTAGCTCCGTGCCACTTCCTCTGAGAGTGCTGATGGTGGGGACACGTTTCCTCGAACCCCATCTGGCTTGGCCCGTTGACTCCTCCCAAGAGCCCCTCCAGGGGCTGCCCTGCTTGCTCCCGCCTAAGAGGGGCTTGGTCCCACCTGCATTTGGCTCCTCTCCGGCCCTGCCGTGGCCGCCCCCGTTCCCTTGTGCATGTCCAGAGACCAGGACTTCATCCTCCCTGGGCAGCGGCTTGGTGTGGGGCTGAGCACAGGTGGCCCTCCTGGGTCTGGCCAAAGGGCCCCTGTCCCCTGAGCCGGCGTCCAGAACTCAGCCTGGGGGTCACCGCCGTCGCAGTGTGTCCTCCAGAGCTGTTGGGACTTACTGTCCCTTAGGTAAGAGAACCAGCCCAAGCTGTGACTCCTCACCTCCTGGCCCTGGGGTCCCGAGAGGTGGGGGCAGGGCGCATTAAGGTATCCCAAGTGCGTAGGCTGGCACCCGCCCCCCCCAGAGTCTGGCTTGGAGCAAGGGCCCCGGGAGGCATGGGCAGAGGCCGGACAGACCCGAACCCCTCGGCCCCCCGCCTCCAGCCCGTGCTGGGGGGCCTCCCTGTATACTCCAGGGCTAGGAACAGATGTGTCCCATGTCAGATCTTCTCGTTTTCCGTAAATCCCACCGTCCCAGACACCCCCGTTTGGACTCCTGCTCTCTCAGGCCAGGTCCGGGCAGGTGAGGGCTGCCCGCCTCTAATCCCGGGGCTGCACGCAGTGGGGCAGGAGGTGGCCTGTCTGCGTTTTGGGGGAAATTGGCCACTTTAGGGGCGCTCCGGGGGCATCTGCAGTGCCGGGGGTCAAGCCCTGGGTGGGCCGCACGCGGGGCACGCTGCCCCCGTCTCTGGTGTTCAGGGCAAGCCTGCTCTGTGCTCTTTGTAAAGTCAGGGACGTTTCCCCCATTTTTTGTCCTTTTCTGTGTAATCAGCAGAACAGGAGCCGTCTCTGAGTGGGAGGTGGAGGCCACGGAGAGCCAGGAGCGTTCGAGAGATGGGGCAGAGGCCAGAGCCCGGGGGTTGGAGAGTACAAACTCGACCCCTAGGCTGGGGGAGGTCAACAGAGGCAGGGAGCCATGGCCCCCACCACCCCCCGCCCCGGGGTGATGCCACAGGCCCCTCAAGGCCAGAGAGGAGGGCAGAGGTGGCCTAACCCATAGCGGTTTGCACACCTTGACCTTTGAGCGGAATTGAACGGGGAATCGGGGGGCCGGGGGTCGTGCCCCTGTGCAGAGGAAGCAGCCATCTTTGTCACTTGGGGGGCTCCTCCTCAGATGGAGCCCCGGGGGACTTAGATCGCACGTCCCCCCCTTTCAACTGAGATGTGTGGGCAAACAGAGATGAACAGGCACCCACGCTTCCAGATGAATTAAACTTGTGACTAATTATGTCGCGTTAATTGCTTAATGCAGCATTTACCAACATCGGAGGGGAGGGGGCAGGAGAGAGGCCTGTGACGGGCCTTGTCAGAACCCCCCCGGCCCCGGTGGGGTTGGTGACCCCTAGAGAAACCCTCGCCCACACACGGTGGGTCGATAAACCAAGTTGAGCCTCAGAGGGGAAAGTTTTCTGTAGCCTTGAGTTTTGTTTGTGTATGTACACACACAGCTATATTTTAACTAAAAGAATGTGCTACCTGCAGGGTTCGGAGGGGTCGCTCCCCCCGTCCGGGATGTCTGGGCCTGAACCGGAGGAGTTAGATTCAATTCAGAACAAAAAGGGAGGTGTGACACGAGGGCCAGGGCCAGGCCCGCCGCTGGCCCTGGGGGTCCCTGGGCCAACTTGGTCTTTTGTTTTATTTTTTTCCCTTCCTGATGCTCTTTGTTTGGTGTGGGGTTGGGTCCAGATAGCACGGATACCAGGCAAGCGGGAAGTCAAGGCAGCCAGCCCAGACTCGTGTCTCGGCATCCCCTGTTACTTTGCCGTTCAGAGTTGTCCTCTTCTACAAGGCCAGGTTCTGGGGGGTCCCCGTAACCTTTGCCCCCTGCCCACCCAACGGGACGTGAAGACTAGTTTAGGAAAATGGGCTTCCCAGCTAGCACATGTCCCCGGCCTACCGGCTTTCTGGCCCAGCTAAGCGCTCTAGCTCGCACTCTAGCTGGGGGTCCACGCCTTGCTGTGCCCGTCTGTACTCTTCTGCATCTAGAATGTTCAGGCTCACCGGGCACAGGGTCGTGTAGGAGGAGAGGCGTCGTCTTTCTCAGTGATGCCCCCCGTGCAGAGTGGGTGGTGAGCTTGGTCCAGGCCTGCCCCCTCTGGAATCTGGGGAAGCTTGTGGGCAGGACCCCCTGGCCAGGGGGCACCTCTCACTGAGGGGCCTGCCAGTCGGAGTCAAGGAAAATCAACAGATGTGACTTAAGTCCGGAGAGCCCCCTCGGTGTGACAGGCCTTGAGGGACGTACTGAAGCCACCCGCTTTGAGCCATCACTGGTCATGACACGGTGGCCAGTGGGCCCCCCGTTCTGTTTGTACTAGAGTCTGATCTGTCTTTCAGACAGATTAGAAAACGGTCAAGGACAGAAATGAAAGAGGGACGTTTCAAACGGCCTTGGAGCCAGTCCCTGACTCCCGAGTTCTCTGGACTGGGGTCTCGCTCACTCCCGCACCAGGCCTACTGTGGAGAGCATTTGGAGGGGATGTGGTGGCTCAGGCCACTGACTCGGGAATGCCCCAGGGGGTCACTTTTTAGCATGTTTAAGAATGTGGGGGTCCCAGCTCATAGAACCTTCTTCTAATCGCGGGTGAATTTGGGGGCAGAAAGGAAAAGGCATTCTCACCTCGTGCTTCGTGCGTGCGAGGTCCCTGCCTCCAGGGGCCCCACTGGCCGTGGCGGGGCCTGTCCCCCGGTCTCTGACGGTGTCTGAGGGCCGGAGACACGGCCCTGGAGCAGCACTCACAGACTATTATTAAAACTGCAGCTGAGGTTTCTATTTTTGTGGAAACCTCTTTATTTTTTCCTAGGCTATTAAAATAATACCATAATTATGTTTTCCCTGGACTCTTACAATAACCTCGACTAATGAAAGGCCAAAAACATGCTTGGCCCCAAACTGAATTACATCACCAAGTGTGACAATATTTTCAAGACTCGAAGCTGTCAGCGAGCCTCCTGCGAGGCGAGGCAGGCAGACAGGCCCCACGCGAGGAAGCCGAGACCAGAGCAAGGCTGGCCTCACCCCTTCCTGACTGGGAAACGTGGGAGACCCTGGGTTCCCCCCCTGTCGTGGGTGCTCACGACTGTCGAGGGTGCAGCAGGGGCTGGGAGCCTCGTGGGGTGTCTGTCAGCCTTCCCGAACCCTAGCATTGGTTGAGCCCATGCCTGAGGTGAAGGGTCTTAGCAGCCCAGGTGCTGGCCTTGGGCGTCTCCAAGGCTGCGTCTCGGAGTCGGACGAGAGGTTCCTTTCGTGGGAAAACTCTTGTCTGGACCCTCCAGAGAGTCCCGCTGACGGTTGCTCAACCGTCCAGCCATAGACCAGGTGCTGGGATGAACGTGGGTCTCTCCCTCGGACAGGAAGTGCAGGCACCCCCATGTGGACTCCATGTAGACCAACTTTTTATTTTTATTTATTTGTTTTTAAATACTCTGCAAGGCCCAGGGAGTCAGGGCACCTAGGCCAAAGCTCAGCTTTCACTTTGTGCAGGGTGGAAAGGGAAAGCAGATGGGGCGTGAGGGAGGCCTCGAGCCTTCCCCGGGGCCCTCGCTCCCCTGCTGCCTCTCGCCGGCAAACCAGATGCTTGCTGTGGCCATAGGAGAGAGCCAGGGTGGAAAGACGGGGAAACGGGCAGTAGGACAGCACGGGACCAGGCCAGCCCAGCTAGGCTGGCCTGCGTGATGGGGAGCAGGCGTGACCTGAGCCTTGGATTCCGCTTCTACGACCGTGGCTCACCCGAGTCAGGGCCCCACTGCTTCCCGCGTTCAGGTGTGCCCGGTCACCAGACAGGGCCCTACAGAAGGACACTTGGTCAGGGCAGTGATGTGTGGCCGGCGGCCTGTAAGTCTCGAGGCTGTGAGTTACTGTTTACCTCGTACCTTAAATACAAAGTGTTTGTGCATCGCTTGGGAACAAATGGAGCGTGACCCAGAGTTCTGGCCTAGTCCTCCTCCTGACCCGGCCTGGACGTTGAAAAATGACAGTGGAGGGATCTAGTTCAACCAAGACGTCTTTATTGAAGGTGTGGAACTAGGAGACGCAGGCCTTGCCTGGGTAGGGTCTCTGGCATCTGTGGCAGTCGGAGGCCCCTGGCTTCACTGTTTTTCTCAGCTTCTGTGGTGCTGGAAGGTGTCAACCTACAACAGTGCTTAGTCCCCCGAGCATTTCCCCAAAGGAGATGTAGTTTTCTGCGGAAGAGAGGCCCTGTGCTAAAATGAAACCAAGACCAGGCTTGGTCCGCGGCGGAGAGGGAACTCGGCGGGAGCGGGCGAGGGCTTTGGCAGTCCGCGCGCCCGGCAGCTGTCAGTTTTGGGGTGGGGGCCCCCGCTTTCGCGGCCCCTTGGTAATTCCCCGAGTCTCTTGCTGACTCGGAGTCACTCCTTATCCCCTGCACTGCATTAAACAAAAGAATCTTACTGCAGGAGCGGGCAGGGGGCCGGGGGCCGGGGCACTAGGCAACTTCTCCGTTGTAGGGAGGTAGTTGGGGGTGCAGGATACCGCGGGAACCAGAACTTTCCGCGGCGACGAGCTTCGAGTTTCTGGGGCGACCTAGGGGCCCACAGGTGCCGTCCCCCCTTTGTTTGCCCTTCCGCACAGAACATGTTTTACTGTTTGGAAGTTTAAGAAAGTTTTTCAAGCAACTTTGTCCGGCCGAGGCCCCGCAGTCTCCGTCAGCCCGGAGGCCGCTGGCCCGCCTGACCTCGTCCCCCCCAGGCCCCCGGGACCCCCGACCTCTACTGAATGAATGAATGAATGAATGAACGCACTGGCTCCCAGTGGACACTCGGCCAAACCCCGTGCTCTCTCCACGGCACCCCCCGCGGTGCGCGCTCGAGTCTTCCAACCCCCCTCCGACAAACCCGCGTGTCCTAAACTACTTCTCCTTTGCTTGCAGAGCCCACCGCGACGCCCCGGACGCCCGGGACCCCGCCGCGCCAGGACACCGCGCCGCCGCCGCCGCCGCGCCCGGGCCCCGCATGCGCCCACACCTCGCCCCCCGCGCCCGGGGCCCGCGTTGGCCGGGGGCGCGCGCCGGGGAGGGCGGGCGGCGGCGCGGCGCCGCGCGGGCCGGGGAGCGGGAGGTAAGAGGCGCGCACGGGCGCCGCCGCCGCCAACGTCGCACACTTTGCACGCCGCCCAGGGCTACACCACTCGCTGGAAATCGGGAGGCAGGTCTGGGAGGCGGGGTCGAGCGCCCCCCTGGCGAGGGCGCCCCACCGCCCCCCGCCGCCGGGCCCCCCGCGCCCCCGACCCACCCGGGCGCCGCCCCCGACGTGCCCGCCACGCCGCAGGGGGGCGCGGCGGCCCCTGAAGGTGCGTGCGCGCCGGCCCGACTTTTCGGCTTCCCCTTCGCTTTATAGGGGCAACCGCGGTGGGTCCGTCCTCTGAAGAGGCTGGGGCGTCATCGGCGGCTTAGGAGCGCCCGACTCCGGCGGGGACACTCAGTCGCGTCGGCACCGCGGAGCGGGCTGCGGCAGGTGGCTGGCCCGGCGCTGGCTCGCGGCTCCCGGCTCGGGGTTGCCGAGCGGCCGCCCGGCCCGCGCCCGTGAGTGCCGCTCGCTCCCGTGTAAGTGCCGCCGCGGGACCCCCGCCGGCTGCGGACCCCGCGGCGCTGGGCGGCCGGGCACCCCCCGATCCTCGCGCTTTTTCTCTCGTCTCCTCCCGTCTGCGGCGCGTACCGGCGCCGCAGCCCCGGAGCGGCCGGAGGGGGACCCCGCGCGCTGCCGGCCCCGGGCACCGTCCCTCGCGGAGTCGGGTCCCCTTTCGCCGTGCTTTTTGGGCTACTCGTGCTCGCCGGGTGCTCTCGGGGTGTGTGCTCGCCCCCCGCTCGTCGGCTCGTCCCGTTTTGGCGCTAACTGCTTGGCCGCCGGCCGCGCGCACCCCGCGGCCCCGCCACGGCACCACCGACCGTGGCCCCGACACGGGGCGCGCCGGGGCTGGCCACCCCGAGGCCGGGGACCGGCGGGGCGCCCCGCGGGGCCGGAGCCACCATGCTGAAGATGGCCCTGAAGATCCGCGCCCGAGCGGCGGCCGAGAGCGAGCGGAAGGCGGCAGCCGCGGCGGCCGGGGTGGCGGCCGAGGCGGCCGCGGCACTGGCCGAACCGAGCGCGGAGCCCGAGCGGACCCCCGAGCCGCCGGCGCGGGCAGCGCCCCCCGAGCCGTTCCTGACCCACAAGGAGCGCAGGAAGATGGAGAAGAAGCTGCTGGAGCAGCGCCGCAAGGAGGAGAAGAGGCGCGAGAAGGAGAGGAAGAAGTTGGAGAAGGCGCAGAGGAAGGCGAGGCGGGCGCGCGCGGCCCCCGGGCCCGAGGGCCCCGAAGCCGACCCCGATCCCCGCGACGCCGACGCGGGCACCGCGGGCACCACCGGCACCACCGGCGCGGAGGGCGCCGCCGGGGGCGGCGAGGGCGCCAGCGCCGGGGGCACGAGTAGGGCCTGGGCCGAGTGGGACACGGACTCGGGCGACGAGGACGACGCCTACTACAACGCGCCGCGCGTGGGGGGCGTCGTGTGGCGGCCCGGGCCACGGAAGGCCGGCGCGCTCAGCGCCCACCTGCCCCTCGTGGTGTTCCTGGTGTTCTCGGTGCGCAGCCCCTCGTGGGTGCTCAACTTCCTGCTACAGAAGCGCACGGAGCAGGGCCGCGGCTGCGGCTTCGTCTGCGGGGCGACCTGCTGCTTCCGAATGTTCCTGGGCTGCGCCTTCTTCTCCTACTTGGGCGGCCGCGCCCGGCGCCGGGGCCGCGCGCGCCCCGGCCCGGCCGCCGCCGCCGCCGGCTCGGGCTCCGGCTCGGGCTCCGGCCCCGGCTCGGGCGGCCGGCGCCGGGCGCGCGACGAGCGGCTCATCTGACGCCGCCCCCCCCACGCCCCGTCCCCACCACCGCCACCAAACACCACCACCACCATCGCCGTGTCGTGTGGATTCGCATTGAGTGTGTGTGCGTGTTCGTGTTTGGACACATTTTTCCGTTTTCGGTTGCTCTGTCCTTTGGTTCCTGCCCGCCTCGCTTTTTTCCACGCTCGCGCGGCTGGCTCGCTCGCTCACTCCTTTTCGAAAATTTTCCTAAGTCCGGGCTCGGCCTGGGCCTCGCGCTCCCTCCCCTTCCGCCCACCCTGGCCCCTCGGCGGCGCCCGCGGGAGGAGGTGGGGGGCGGGGGGGACGGCCCGCGGCCTCGGGGGCCGCTGGGCGACGCGGCCCGGGGGGTGGAGCGTTGGCGTCGTGCGAGGGGTCGTCACTGGCTCGGAGACGCCCCCTGTCCCCCCTCCGCGGCCCGGCCCGAGCGGCTCCCCGCCGCTGGGGTGTAGGGGCGCGGGGCGGGGGGCCGGGGGCGGCTCCCCGCCGAGGCCCGGGCGGCGCGGGGCCGGGCGCGGCCCGAGGGTCCCCCTTGGCCCGAGGCCCCCGGAGGCGCCCCCCGCGCCCGCGCCCGCGCCGCCCTCCCAGCGCCGCGGCCGCCGCGGCTCCTCATCCCTCCTCCTCCTCCTCCTCCTCCTCCTTCCACCCCCCTCGCCGCCGCCGCCTCCTCCTCCCCCCGCCTCCCCCCGCCCGCCGCGGCGCTTTTGGGTCGGGGCGGCGGCGGGGCCCGGGCCGAGGCAATAAGAGCGGCGGCGGCGGCGGCGGCGGCAGCAGCTCCCGCAGCTCCTGCTCTCGTCCGCCTCTCCCGGCGGCGCTAGCGGCCCCCTCGGCTCCGGCTCGAGGGGCGGGGAGCCGCGCGCTCCCCTCGGTCCGAGCGCACCGCCCGCCCCGCGCGCCCCGCGGCCCGCGCCCCGCAGTCGGCCCCGCGCGCTCCTCCCCGAGCCGCCGAGCCCGCGCCCGGCCCGCCCGCCCGCTCCGGCCCGCCCGGCCCGCCGCCCGCCGCCCGGCCGCGCCCCGCCGCCGCCATGGGCTGCCTGGGGAACAGCAAGACCGAGGACCAGCGCAACGAGGAGAAGGCGCAGCGCGAGGCCAACAAGAAGATCGAGAAGCAGCTGCAGAAGGACAAGCAGGTCTACCGCGCCACGCACCGCCTGCTGCTGCTGGGTAAGGCCGGGCGGGGGGCGCCGGCCCGCGGCGCCGAGCCCGCCCGCCGCCCGCGCCGGCCCGGCCCGGGGGGCGAGGCCGGAAGGGGGGCCCCGCGCGCCGCGCCCCCCGCCCCGGCGCCCCGCGACGCCCGCGCCCGTCCCCGCCGCTCCGCGAGGCCTAACGCGCCGCCGGGGGGTGGGGGGGGCCGGGCGCGCGTCGGGGAGGGGGAGGGGGAGTCCCCCGGAGCCGGGGAGACTGCGACAAAAAGAGGGTTTCGGGGACAGGAAACGGGGCGGCGGGCCGCGGGAGGGGGACCCGCCTCCGTGGGGGGGGGCGCGCGCGGGGCGCGGCGCGGGGGAGGGGCGCGGGCGGCGCCGGGCGCGACGCGGGGCCTTTGGGGCAGGAGCCGCCGCCGGAGCGCGCGGCGCAGACGTGTCCCGGGCCAGGCCGGGCCGCGCCAGCCCGACGGGGCACGGAGCGAAGGGGCGAAACGAAAATGGAGCGAGCGCCGAGTGCCCGGGGAGGCCGAGTGACACGTCATTTTTGCAGGGTGACCTTAAGCTCCCCTTGCAGACGTGCGAGGGGAGAATTCCGCGGGCCCCCCACCCTCCCGGACCCCGGCACACACGCACGCCGGGCCCTGGGGGCCGCCACCTTGGGCCCTGGGCGAGGGAAGGGGAGGTCCACACGGTCGGCCAGGGCTGCAGAGTGACATTTGTCTGGAAATGGCTTCTTGGTCTGGAAATGGCGTGGGGGTTTTGTTTTTTGTCCTTTAAAGTGGGGGAGGGGGCCCTCGCGCTCCGTGGGGGGCGGGGGGGCGACTTTCTTTCCAGGTGAAGGCGGTGGGAAGAAGCTCATTAGTTGTTTGTCAAAGTGACATTTGCTTGTTTGGGGTTTTCTCTTGATTGCTGTCTTTTCCTCTCTGGCGCCCCCCCCCCCGAAAAAATTTAAGGCGGGGTTTGGGGGGGTGTTAATTCTAAGGAGATGGCCTTTCCTCCTATTTTCCCCTTTAAGGTATTGCTGGGGGGGGGCGTGGGGGGGAGGGGAAATTTAACAAAAAGCATTTAAAAAATGGTTGAAATGGCCAGAAGAATTACACAAGCATTAATTAGCATGGAAGTTTTCCACTTCCTGAGTAATTTGGCCATCTGAGCTAATTTCTGAATTTGCTAGGTTCAGACCTGGTTCATGGTACAGGCTAAACATGCAAAGAGCTGATTTTCCTGGGAGGTGCTGCTTGCTTTGCTGCATTTTTTTTTTTTTTGGATGGGTCAAGTCTTTGTTCTCCTTAGTCCAGATTTACATAAAGCAGAAAATTAAGTGCAAACGAGTCTCTTTGGTGGTCATGCATTTGCAGTTTCAATAAACAGTACATCTGTTGAGGCCTTGTCTGAAACGTCTAAATGCAGAATTATGCTATATGAATATTAATATGCATATAATTTGATTTCAAAGTATCAACCTGGAAAAGTCTAGAAGCTTTCCCAGGAAAGCTACCTTACTATCTGAAGACTAATTTGAAACAAGTGTGATGCTAATACACCTTAAATTTCTAACACCTTTTATGCAGTGATTAAGAAGTCCCCCTTAATTGGAGTATGTCGCTCAGCATGCCTTCGGTCAGCAGGGGCCTGGTGGCATTCATCACCCTTTCTCCAAGGCCGGGCCACACGGGTTCCTGTTGCAGAGGGCCCGCATTTCAAAGTGGTCATCCCTGCCAAATGATGCCCCCCCTCAATAAAAAAAAAGAGAGAAACTTGATACTCCAACTCCTGCTCCTTTAATCCACCATATTTTAAGGACATAAAAATTGTGGCTTCTGTGTCACAGTCCGCCTCCCATTATGTTTCCAGTCAGTTCAAAATGAGGAAACTGAGGCACGGATCTGTGAGTGCCCTTAAGTGCGAGGTGTTATATATTCTGACACTACTGAAATAAGAGCAGTGGAGATTCTGACGAATCTGAAATATTCTCTACGTGGAATCTCTGATATTTTCATTTATGAGTGGGGCTCATTAAGATAGTATGTGCTTTGAAATCAATGTTTCTGTGAGAACTAATTTTCACTTTTACAGGTACCCATCACGGAGTCCTGAGAAGGCCAGGGAAGGAGGGATGCTTTGCTATCTGGGCAGTAAAGCAAAAACAGTGACATTAAGGGTGGGGGGGAAAGGTGGGGGAGAGGGCCAGGTAAAAACTAACAAACAAACAAAAAAACCAAGCTGGTTTGTAGGTTTGTGTGGGAGGGGGCAAAACTTCACAAGGCTTAATTGTGGGGAGAATACGTGCCCTTCCACCCAAAAGGGGGGGAAAAATCAAGTGGGGGGGAAAAAAAGCAAATAGCAATCCTCCTCTCTGTGGAAGTCCTTTTCTCATGAAATGTTTTCACAAGCAAAAGGTGATTTAAAATGGAGGCACATGTGGCCTGTCGTGGTTTTTTTTTTCTTTCTTTCTTTCTTTTCTTTTTTTTTTTTTTTTGTTAAGAGGAAGGCATGTAATCTTTGAAAATTTCGTGGTTTCCAGGAATATATTTCCATCTGATGAAAGTCTCGCCCTGTTAATGCTTTTTACAGTAGTTGTTGCATGTTAAGAGGCTGTTCTAAGGGCGGTTTGAGATTTCAAATATGTGTGTGTGAAGAAGAGAATCCAGGGCTCCCGCGCTGCTGCAGAGAATGTATCTCCCAGAGATACTGTGTTGGGGCGCTGGCTACAGTGTAACTCGCGGTTCTGGGCTTTGCGTTTTCAGTAGCCCCAGGGGAGGGAAAGCTGTCCCGAACGGCAGTGCGGTGTGGGCCGGGGCTTGGTGTCAACCCTGGGTATTTTAACCATGAAACCTCTGACAAACAATGAATTATGTGGCTGTGGACATTGATGCGCATTTTGCCAGTGGACACTGGCATTGAAGAATTCAGATATACGGTCTCAATCTCGATTCATTCCCCCGTCCGCCCCACCCCCCCATGACAAAATTGCGTCATTCCTTTCTTGCCCCTTTGCATCCCCACCTGCGGATTTTAAAACACTCCCCCCCTCCAAAAAAAAAAAGGGTGGGAGGGGGGAAATTCCAAACAGCAAAACCTTTAATTCTTGTTTGTTGCTCTGGTGGTGAAATACTGCAGGTTGATGGACATTTATTCCATTTTTTCTTGCGCCGAAATGTCTATTGTGTGTGCCGTGCCAACATGTCTATTGTGTGTGCCGATGTTCTGTTGTTTTGCGTTTGTTTCAGTGGAAAAGAAACAGCTGGCCTGCCCCTGCCCAGTGTGTGAAGTGCCTCCTTCATAACCTGAGACTTACTTTCATTTTCTAGGTGCCGGAGAATCTGGTAAAAGCACCATTGTGAAGCAGATGAGGATCCTGCATGTTAATGGGTTTAATGGAGAGTAAGTGTCAAATGTGAGCCGGGCAGTGCGCGCTTACGCTGACCTGCAGGGAGAGTAGGCAGCGCCGGGAGACCATTTCCCCTTCATCCTCCACCCTACATATTAGAAAGCCCTTGGGAAGAGTTCTTGAGGGATTCCCACCCCCTCCTTCCACTCCTGGTGCAGAAACTAGTCACAGCCGCCAGAGTCACACATGGGGCGTCTGCGGCAGGTTTTGGCGCAGTGTCTGCGACATGGCTGATGGGCTGGCGGCCCCTTTGTCAGCCGCGCTGACCACTGCAGAGGTCCCCCCGCCCCTTTGGCGCAGCGCACCAGTGCAGGGTGTTTTAGACAATTGACGACACCTTTGTTCCCGCACCAGTCTCCCCCCAAACAAACTTAGAAAAGGCACCGGTGGCAACAAAGTCCTAAATTTCCACCCCTTTGGAATGAACATTTTGGGCCAATCGTTTTTTTTTTTTTTCAAAAATCAGTCGTCTTGCCCCCAAAGAAAGGAACTGTGTCCGTGATGCAAAGACGGGGAGCCGGTTCTTCTGGCGCATCCAGAGGCGATTTTTGCCTTTGAAAAGTCCTTCTAGGCATCTTGATGTACCGCAGAGAAGAGAGAGGAAAGGTGGACGCACAGGCAGGGGGAGGTGTGGGGGTCGTTCTTTCCATGAGGAATGCACATTCAAGTAGGGGGCTTGCTCTCTCCCCCAGACCCCAATTCTCCCGTCCCAAAACCCTTGGAACAAAGCAAAATAGACCCACTGGCAAGACTGCAGAGACCCAGCCGCCATGACTAGCTGGTGGCAGCCCCGGTCCCTTCTGTTAACTGGGTCCCATGAGAAATTTATCCTTCCTCCGCCATTCCTTCCCAAGGTGGGGACGGCGTCCGGGCGGCACGGCTTTAATTTAGTTATGCACCCCAGAAAAAATGGCGCCGGCCCCTTCGAAGCACCAGGGAGGACACTGTTCCTTCACCCCGGGCGAGGGGTATACTGCAGAGGCGGCTCTTTATGGAAAATTCTAGAATTCCTGGATTCATGGGTGGGGGATTAAGAGAAGGATGACATCACCGTGCAAATGGGCATTTTAGTTTCGAATGCCCTCTTGTGCTTTCACCTTGAATTCAAGACTTTATCATTTTAAATTCAAAAAGTTTATCAATTTTTATTAATCTATCCGGTGAGGCTATCAAATATGCATATCTATATATGCTGTTAATTAAATAAGTCACCTTCATTTGGCAGGAGCCCAATTCTGAAACTCTTCATTCCTGACACCCGTCTCTGTAAAGATCCGTCATAGATCATGTTGATTAAACATGCCCCCCCATCAAGAAAATGAAATGAACTTCTGACTATTGCAATTAAAACAAAAATTTTTTCCCATATTTTTCCCTCTGCAATTTTCCAGGGAGATAATAATAATAATAATAGTAATAATAATAATAATATCATTTGATCATGTACCCGCCAGATAAACACTTCATTTAAAACTGGGCATAGCTGACAGCGCTGAATGAACAGCACAGCTGGTAGCCCAAGCCACCGAGTTCAATGTAAGATAAAATGTCCTTGAAGTCCTCCATAGATTCCCTAATTCTCTTAACTTTTTAGAGCGAGGAGTCTTCCCTGTAAGCCATCGAGCCCCTGCCTGTTTTGCAGACGAGGCGTTTTTGTCTCTCCTGTTTTTAAAAAGAGGAAGACACATTCCCAGTGTGCTTTGAAGAGGGGACCATAGGTAGTCGGCTCCGGGCTGTTAAATTTAGCCTGTGAAAGTGGCATGCAGGGGAATTCTTCGCGTGAGTGTAGAAGCCTTATTTTTATCTCATCCAACAGAGCCTCCTATTTTTCTTTTTCCTCACTGCGGTATTGCAACAAAAGTGGTTTCCTTCTTAACTGGGAATTCCCTAAAATGGTGACGTCCATCTACCCGACCCCGGGGGGCTCAGTGCCTGCTGAGCCTTTTCCTCCCACCCTCCCCCCGCAGAGGGCCGCTTTGTTGGGGCAAGGCTGTGCTGTGAAATTTGCATTAACACCCAAAAACTGCGCTGGTGACAATTTTAGAGTGATATTCATCTGACCTTCAGAACAATCTGAGGTCAATGCCGATTTTCTTAGTACAGCACTAATAACCCTTCCTTACCAGCAGAGCCGGAGCAGCTAAGAGGTTGGTCACTTAGCTAATCAATGACAGATCAATTACCAAATCAATTACCAAGGTTTAGCTCCCCGTCGCCCTTCCTGCCTCCTTGTGGGAGTCCCCGGCCAAGAGGCTGGGGCTGGGGGGTCCGGGGTAGTGGGATTTGTTTTTTTGCCCCTCCAGGTTCAGACACAGTTTGAAATCGATAATTCGTGGGGAACAATGATTTATGAAATTGCTAAGTAGCTTCATGCCCAGTAAGAAGGGGGACATGAATAATCGCACCTGGACACCAGGAGCCCGAGTCACGGGCCGCCTCGGGGTCGGCCGTGACGGTGCGGAGATGGGAGCTTGGCGGGAATCAGGAGCCGGTGTGCAGTCTCCAAGGAGCTGAGAGAGGAATCACCGCCCGAGCTCCCCGGTGCATGTACATTTAGCGAAAGCACAAGAAAATAATTATCGGTCCCTCCCGTGCCCCGGCACGGTCTCCGGAGACGGTGCTAGCGCGGCAGCGAAGGTGTGGGACCTTCCCTCCACGGCCGCCGCGGTCCCAGCGGGCTGCCAGCCCGGCGGGAGGACGGCGGCCGTGGCTAGGCATGTGGAGAGGCTGCGGGCCGCTCGCGTGCAGACTAGGTGAGCTTTCCATCTCTCTTTAAAAGGGGCGGCGGAGACGACGCGCAGGCTGCAAGGAGCAACAGCGATGGGTAGGCACACGCAGAGCCAGAGAAACTGTTGAACAAGCAGACAAACATGAAGATCAGACTGGGAGACTGAGGGCAGCGTCCCGGGAAGAACACAGATCACTTAAGGGCCACCAGCCATCCTAGTCCTCTTGCAACCGACACAAAGGGTCTCACCCTGAGGCAGCTCCAGTGCTGTTGGAGTGTCTCTCTCTCTCTCTCCTCTCTCTTCTTCCCCTCTCTCTCTCCCTCTCCCTCTCTGTCTCTGTCTCTCTCTCTCTCTCACACACACACACACTCACACTCTCACACACACACACGCATTCACATGCACTCACACACACTTCCCCCACCCCCATTCTTAAAGCTTGGTTCCGTCCACCTGGGGCAAGGCTGCAGCTCATTGGAGCAGTGGTGCGTGGTCCTAAGACCCCTGTGTCCCCCCCCATGGTTTCTGCTCGCCCCCAGTTCTCCATTTGAATCGGCCACTTGGTTTTAAAACTCTTTGCTAAATTTCATCTACCCAGGGGTCATCTGATTTTAAAAATTTGGACTTCTAAAATTTTTTTGGTCTTCCAATTGCTTTTTTTTTTTTAAATGAACAGTGCTGGACCACCCTTAAGTTTGGGGTGGGGGAAAATTAAAAGCCTCAACACCGTGGTCATCGTTAAGAATGATCTCAAAGACCTGCCGGTCTGTAAACATGCTCATGTGAGCTTTAATCCAGGGCATTTTATGATAGCTGACAGGCGGTGACTTTGCTCCCCACTTGTCATCGGATGATTTTTTTCCAGGCCCTTCACCCCCACTCAGACATGCACACATGTGCACACACAGACCCACAGACTTGTGTGCACAGGCACGCCAACATGGAGACACGCGTGCACACATGTGTGCATATGCAGACACGCATGCTGCAGGTGTAGCCCATTCCAGCTCCGCTCGCCTGTCCAGCGCCCTTAGCGAAGGGGAGGGCTGGGCCTGGGCCGCTCCTGGGGCATCTTCGAGGAAGCTCAGCGGAGGCCGGGAGGGCGGGGCCAAGGGCTCCGGGCGAAGTGACTGACACATGTTTGTTCATCTGTTTTTTTTAGAACTTATTACCCCTAGATGGTGACTCCAATCTCTCATCTTCCCGGCTCTGTCCTATCCCACTTTGCATGCTGGAATTTCCTGACTTAGGAACTTCTAATAAGAATACTGTTCTGTTATGGGGGGGGGATGGGCCTGTCTCCTCACTGCTGGTGATAACTGAAAAAAACAACCCCCTCCTCAAAAAAAAAAAAAACTACAACAAAAAAAATTCTTAATGTAAGAAAAATCCCTAATTGGCAACAGTGTCATGTTATATCCCTGATTGGCAACAAAGAGTCCAAGCGCCCCCCCAGAGGCATCTATGTGAGGGTGATTGACTGTCCTACTGTACCAAAAGTTGGCATTTGAGACACTTGACAAGCCCTTAAGAACCACCTGATTCCTAGACCCTGTGCTTCACCCCCGAACCCCACTAATTCCTCGCCTGCATCTGTCTGACTCTGCTCTGCCAGCGCGATAAGGAGTAACTAATACGTGACAAATAAAAATTCTCTGCATGTCTCAGCAACCCCTGTATCCAGCGTCTGTCTCCTGGTCTTCTGTCTTCCTTCTTTTGTCTGTCTTTCCCCACAAAAGCACTGAACTGACCTCACCCGCGCCCTTCCTCGACACTTGCCTGGGCTGGGGGGTGGGGCCGACACTCACCCGCCTGAGGGGGGGACCCACCCCACCCCAGCCACTTCCAGCCTGAAAGTTTTTGTCAGAATTCGAGCAATTAATTATGTTTTGGCTTTAAGTGCTTTTGAGACATCTGAGGAGTTAGGAGGGAGTTAGGAGTTTTCTCGGAGTTTCACAATCAGCGCTGAGCTCATTAAGTGGTAGTACAAACGGTGATAGGCCATCCCCGGGAGAATCCTCCATCGACATAGTAATCGCTTCAATGGAAGGATTTTATGTTTTAGTATTACACGCCCGAATTAGATTTTAGACTTCTATTTTAGCTGTTTCATACTTGATCTACTCCCACACCTATTCACATACGTAGATGAATACTGAGCAAGTTCTCAAAATATTCCTATCTGAGCCTGGAAGTTTTCCAATTACCATACTACCACTTAGACGGAAATTTCAAACTGAATGAAAGCGCCTGGCTCCGGGAGCCCCTGTCTCCCAGCACACGGGCTGGGGGACACCCCCCTCCCACACACACAGGACTTTCACCCCCAGCCGCTCTGCGCATCTCCATGACAGAGGAGCCTGGGGCCTTTTGTTTTGCTGTAAGGACTGGGCGTGGGCCGCCCGCAGGCTGTTAGGGAAGCTGCATCCGGAGCCGATTCACACTCGGGCAGTGCTCCTGGGGTCTGAATAAGGACCCTCGCACACACCCCGCCCCGGGCCAGGCTGGAAGTGGTTCTAGATTTCAGTCGCAGCTCAGACTCTGCGCCCCCCACTAGCCACCCTGCCCAGGCCCTCTGGGCTGTGGGGCCCTTGTGGATTCTGCCCCTGGCGCCCCCCACGGGCGGGAGCTGGCTCCTCGGCCCCCACCTCAGCCGCTTGGGGTGAAGGGAGTGAGTCTGGAGAAACTTACCTTCAGGGTCCAGGTAGGGTGACAGGCAGGCGCGTGCATGCCCCCACCCCAGCGGGTCCCCGGCCCCCACCTTACTAACTGCCTCCCACTCCGCGGCTGCTCTTAACCTCCCCATTTCCTGAACTCTTAACTCTGTCCCCGACTCGGGCTCTCCCTCCGCCTCTGCCTCTGCACGTCAGGGACCCCGTGGAAACGTTAAGGAACCTCAAAGGTGGCTTTTCAGCAACACAGAGACTATCAGCTCCCCCCGCCCCACCCCCCAGGGCTCAGGCCCTACCACACTGCCTCAGTTTCCACATCTGAGGGGGCCCTAATCTGTCCTGGTGAGCCAGGAGCCCGACGCAGCATTGCAGGGGGACTCTCCACGGGCGGCCAAGTGGGGTTTGTACCCCCCAGCACACCTCCCAGAAGCCTGCCTGCCTGCCCCTTAAGCAGGGCGTCCCCGAAACAGTTCTTGCTGGCTGGAGTCATACATGCACCCGTTGGGGTCCCCAGACACCAAAGCGTGTCACTCGTGCCGCGTAGCCCCCGGCTACAAACAATGTTCCTGGGCCCAGAGGCACAAGATGGAACTAGGCGGCAAACCGAGAGCCCCTCCCCCCCACAGGCTTGCCCCCTCAGAGCCAGGGACCCGGGGCCAGCTTCATGGCACTCACAGCCCTTGTCCTGCCTGGACTGTTGTCATAAAGGAACCATAATAATAATAATAATAATCATGGCCATCGAGCCCTGTGTTTGCCGTGGAAACGAGCAACCACCTGTGGGCGCGGTCCCTCCCCCAACCTGGGTACTGCCCGGGACACCCGTGCCTGCCCCACCCCCCAGGTCCAGGAGAGCCTTGAGGACACCCTGCAGGGCGTGTGGGCGTGCAGCCCCGCCACCTGGTACAGTAGCCACCTCAATCACGCCAACTCGCCTCGATGCCAGCTTGCTAATTGGCCCGCACCGGGCGTGTCCCTGGGACACATCTGGGCAGTTGGGATTTGAAGCCTTTGGTCCAGGGCTCGGGTCCGCGCCACCTGCCCCCACCACGCCTGCGAGGACAGAGTACTGTGCTTGGAGCCGGGCTGCCTTGACGAGGTGCCATATGATGTCTCTCTTTTCAATCCCACTGTAGTGAGAAGGCCACCAAAGTGCAGGACATCAAAAACAACCTGAAAGAGGCCATTGAAGTAGGTGCCCAGCCCCCCTCCCGCCCCGCCGGCCCCTCCCGCAGGCCCCGGCCTGACCGCTCTCCCCCTTGCAGACCATCGTGGCCGCCATGAGCAGTCTGGTGCCGCCCGTGGAGCTGGCCAACCCCGAGAACCAGTTCCGCGTGGACTACATCCTGAGCGTGATGAACGTGCCTGACTTTGACTTCCCTCCCGTAAGCTCGGCCCCCTCGCGTCACCCCGGCAGCACAGGGGCCGTCCCCTGGGGGGCTGGGGACCCCTGTGACCTCAGGGGCTGTGCCACGGGGGTCTGCCCTGCGGCCCTCCACTCCCCCGGGGGGCCCCCTTGACTAAGACAGCCCTTACGAGGGGAAGGTCCCGAGTCGTGGCCACTGTCACCGTGCCCTCAGACACAACCATGACAAGCACAAAGCCGTGGAGTGTGGCACACAGTGCTGATTGTCCAGCTCGCCCATGGCGAGGGTCCGGAGACAGCGAGGAGGCCAGCTCTGGCTTCTGTAAAGGGACACTTGGGACGTGAAGCAGTTTCTCATTTAATCTTGAGTTCCCTGCGCTTTGGGGCAGATGCACTCTTTCTCACCACACACACACACACACACACACATTCACACTCACACACACTCTTTCACCTAAATTGTGCCTCCACCAGCTGGCAAGGTGCTGCCTCAAGAAGTGTCTAGGGACTCAGACACCCCCTGCCTGGGGGGAGGCCGCCAGGAAGGGAAGGGTTTGTGTGCAGGTCAAACAATGAGTTATTGTTGCCTTTTGTCAGGCGTTGTGGGACTGTGTGTGTGAGCTTGGAATGGGCTTGGCCACAGCCTTCCTCGGGAGCTCAGGTGGAGAGGGAGTTGAGATGCGGGTGTGAGGGTAACTCTGGCAGTGAACACAGCCCGTCCCGTCCTCCTTTCCAGTGGGAAGAAGCCAGTCCTGACCAGGGGGCTTTAGGGAAAAGCCCATTTGCCCCCCAGACCTGAGCTTCACACTCCCACCGACCTTTGATTCTCCTCCTCAAGGATTCCTATGGGAGGGAGGGGCGGGGAACGCCACGCCCCATCATAATGTTATTTTGTAAAATTCAAATTTTCCTGGAAGATTTAGTCCCAGCACATTTGACAAATGAAAGTCCTTGTTTCCCCAACACTGAATCACTCACTGGCAGAGCCCTGAGCGCAGATGAGCTGGTCCCTGCGCGAGCATCCACCAGCTCCCTGGCTCCTTCCCGCAGTGGGGGGCATTCCCCGAGACCCCCCCTTCCCGGTGAGCCCAGGGCAGGGATTCACCCCTCGGAGGCACCCAGCACCTGAGCATGACTCGACGGGGCGAGCGAGGGGGTCTCGCCCCTGCCCCCAGGTCACGGAGGTGCCCGGTGTCCTCTGCCACGCCCTCCTGCCTCACTGTCCCCCCTTCTGCTCACTTCCAGGAATTCTACGAGCACGCCAAGGCTCTGTGGGAGGATGAGGGCGTGCGCGCCTGCTACGAGCGCTCCAATGAGTACCAGCTGATCGACTGTGCTCAGTAGTAAGTGCTCCTTCCAGCCTGCAGCGCGCAGCTGCCCCCGGCTACGCCAAAGGCCTAGCGTGTCCCGTGGTGGGAGGGCGCCCGGAGGTGCACATTTTAGTGCAGTGACGGGGTTTCCTAGGAACAGTTAGTGCCGGTTGGAGAAAAGCAATAATTACTTGCTGCTCGTAATTAATGAGCTTGAATAACTAATTGCATTGACCTCTGAGCACTTGCAGGCAGACAGGGCACTTCTCACACTTGGTAAGAGTAATCGGAGGAGCACTGGAGATAGAGCTTTGCCTCCTCGGCCCTGGGGAGCCAGTATTTGCCGTGTCTGCCGGAGGTGGGAGTCCGGGGGACACCCACACCGGAGACACTGTGAGGGCATTTCAGCCAGCCCCCCGGGCCGGAGAGCAGACCCCAAATCCCCGCCACCGCAGGGGCTCAGCCCTTTCAGGTGTCGCCCAGTGGCCGCTCCGTGGCTCACTGGCCCAGCAGAGGCGGCGGCTGTCTCAAGGAGCAGGAAAAGCGCCTCCCGCCCAGCCCCCAGCCCTGCCCCAAGGAGCTCCCAGATTTTCTCCAAAGTTCGAACTAAAAGCTGGAAGTGCTAATTATAGTCCCGCAAAACAAATGGAAATCCTGGAATTGTTTCGGTTGGTGTTTTGGATGCGAGTCAGGAGCGCAGGTAGAGCAGGAGCGGCCGGGGCAGCCGGCTGCAAGGCGCCCTGGCCCGGTTCCCCGCCTGCAGCCCTCCAGGAAAACGCTGCTGGAGCAACGTGGAGCCCCTCCCGTAACTCCCTGGACATGGCCACCTTCGCGGGGTTCTGGACAGCCTTCCGACGCTTGGGGCGGGGGCGGGGGGGGGGAGGAGGAGGAGCACCCGACTCAGAACTTTTCAGCCGTCCTCCCTGCCGTGGTGGGCGTGGCCGCCGGGGCGCGTCCTGCCCTGCGCCTTCCGTGCGGAGACTGGTCCCCTGCCCGTTCCTTAAGCTCCTATTTTTATTTGTTGAGCTGGGGTTTGGCTGGCCCTACTCCAGATGTCTCGCTCACAAGATTTGGTGCCGAGGATCTATTTATAGAGCTGCGGTTCTGTTGCCATGGTAACGTGCCGGCGGCCCGGCGGCTGGGGCGCTATTTCTGGCCTGGCGCTGTAATGTGAGCCTGATTGGGCAAGTTTGTGTGGCCTCCGCGCGCCGGACCGACTCGAAACTGGCGAGAAGGAAGGGGGTGGGGGCGGGGGGCCTTATAGAATCTCTTTAAATAGACTTTCCTTCCTCCCTTGGGCCTCCGCCAAGAGCCGTCCCCCTAAAACTGTAAAAATCTCAGCCCGCCCCGCCCCCCCTCCTCAGGAGAAACTGGCTTTTACGTGGATTTCCCATGTGGCATGTGCCCAGGCTTTCCCAGAAAGGGCCTTTCCCCGCGCGCCAGCCCAGCCCAGGGAGCTGAGACCCCCGCCCGCCGCCCCGGGGGTGGGGGGGGCCCTGAGCCTCAGAGGGCTACGGGGTTTGATCGACTGGTTGATTCTTTTTAACTAAAACATTTGCTTGTGGAGTGTTCTTCTTCCATGGAGTAACTAGAACGGAAGGGAACGTTGTGCTTGCTTCCTGCTCGGGGTGGCTGGGGCTCGAGGGGCCTCCCTGGGGCCACCTCCTTTGTCCCCTCGGTAAGGGAGACTCTTAAAGGCGCGCAGCCCGGGGTCTCCAGGGGCGGGCCGGGGTCCCGGCGCTGCTTTTACGTGAGAAAACGGAAGGAGGAAGCAGCTCAGCAGTTTGGCTCCTGGAACTTTTTTAGTCAATTCTAAAATGTCTCACTGGGAAGCACACACAGAACCGCGCAGGCCCCAGGCCCAGTCCGTGCAGAGCCCCCCCACCTCACCCCCGGGCCTCCTCGCCCGGCCCATCCCGCTGACCACTGTGTGCCTCTGCCCCTCCCAGCTTCCTGGACAAGATCGATGTGATCAAGCAGGCCGACTACGTGCCCAGCGACCAGGTGAGCCCGGGCGGCCACTGTCGGGCCCCCCCCGCCCCCAAGGGGGCTCCGTGGGTGCCGGAGGGTGGGCACGGGGAGCCCCCACTGAGCCACGCTCTGTTCCAGGACCTGCTGCGCTGCCGCGTCCTGACCTCTGGAATCTTCGAGACCAAGTTCCAGGTGGACAAAGTGAACTTCCAGTAAGTGGAGGCTCTTTTCCCCGGGAAAGGCCTCTCGCCCGCCTGGGGCCCGGGGGCGGGACGGGCGGTGACGGACACTGTCTCTCTGCCCGCAGCATGTTCGATGTGGGCGGCCAGCGCGATGAGCGCCGCAAGTGGATCCAGTGCTTCAATGGTCAGTCCTGGGCCTGCGGGGCTGGGCGGCGGGGCTGGGGGCTGGGGGCTGGGCCAGGCCTCTAACGTGTCTCGCTCTCTCTGTGCTGAAGATGTGACTGCCATCATCTTCGTGGTGGCCAGCAGCAGCTACAACATGGTCATCCGGGAGGACAACCAGACCAACCGGCTGCAGGAGGCACTGAACCTCTTCAAGAGCATCTGGAACAACAGGTTTGGGGGGTCCCGGGGCTGCAGGGTGGGTGCAGGCGGGCGGGCGGGCGGCCCCTGCTGACTCCCGGTCCCCGCAGATGGCTGCGCACCATCTCCGTGATTCTCTTCCTCAACAAGCAAGACCTGCTTGCTGAGAAGGTCCTCGCTGGAAAGTCGAAGATCGAGGACTACTTTCCCGAGTTCGCTCGCTACACTACTCCTGAGGATGGTGAGTGCCGCGCACGGCCCCGGCTGGGGGCCAGCCCGCCCCACCCAGCCACTCCCCCCGACTAACTCGAGCTCTGTACCCTTTGCAGCTACTCCTGAGCCCGGCGAGGATCCACGCGTGACCCGGGCCAAGTACTTCATCCGCGACGAATTCCTGGTGAGTCGAGACTGGCCTTCCTCCGCCTTGCCCCGCCTGGGACTGACCTGGGGTGGCCCGGGGGCGAGTCCCCCTGTGTCCCCTGAGCATCCCCCTGTGTCCCCTGAGCATTCCCCCGTGTCCCGAGCGTTCCCCCATGTCCCCTGAGCATCCTTCTCGGGGCGAGTCCCCCTGGGTGTCCCCTGGGTGTCCACCTCTCTTGGGCGAGTCCCCCTGTGTCCCCTGGTGGGTGCCCGTGTCCCGGGGTCTGACGGGGCCCGTGCCCGTGCCGCAGAGAATCAGCACTGCCAGCGGAGACGGGCGCCACTACTGCTACCCGCACTTCACCTGCGCTGTGGACACCGAGAACATCCGCCGCGTGTTCAACGACTGCCGCGACATCATCCAGCGCATGCACCTGCGCCAGTACGAGCTGCTGTAAGAGGGGAACCCCAAATTTAAAGAAGCCTTAAGCACAATTAAGAGTGAAACGTACACGCAGTCGACCACCCACCATAGGGCATGGTTGACAACGCCAACCTTTCCGTCCCCCGAAGTGATTTTGCGAAAACCCCCTCCTTCCCTCTCGCTTGCTTGAATATTCCAAATTTAGTAAGCTTAAGGCGGCCTACAGAAAAAGAAAAAGAAAAAGAAAAAGGCCACAAATGTTCCCTCTCTCTTTGAGTAAAAATTTAAATAAAAGCAGCAAACAGAAATAAAAGAAATAAAAGAAATGAAGCAAATGAAATAAATGAAACAAATGAAATGAATATTGTCTTGTGAAGCATTAAAAAATCAAATAAAAATTAAACGTGAGCAAAGAGTCCGAGTCTGGAGAGTTATTCACGCTTCCCGTGGCTCCCGGCTCACGCGCCCTCACGGTGGGCGGGAGACAGGCAGCATGAGACGCTAGTCGAGGTGACAGTTCCCGGGACCTAAGTGGATGCAGAAGTTCACCATGTGTGATCCGGGTTTCTGGAAAACACCAGGGCAGCCCAGAGGGTCCCACCCCGCCCTCCGGAACCTGTGCAGTCACCCACAAGGTCCCCTCAGAGAATGCCATGCTTGAGCTCCCTGTTGTCTCACCGAGTCCATCCCTCGTTCCTGCTAAAAGCACCACATGCCCTCGTGCCCGTTGGCCCAGAACAGGCGTTAGGTTCCAGGGCTCAGCATGAAGCTACAGAAATGTGGTCGTGTGGGAGGAATTCAGAGCTTCAGATCAGTTAAAGGGAAGTGACGTGATGGCACAAGAAATGATAGTATATGCACATGCCAAATCATCCTAGGCACCGAGTGACTTACAAAGTTGGGGGAAATAATCCGACCCATCGAGGGGAAAAGTAAAGATTGTATTAGGGGGGTGAGGCGTTTTTTGAAAAGTAGAACTTCAATCCCTACCTCATTCCATATACCTGGATGAAAAATTAATGGAGACCAGCCACGTGGGTTTAAGTTCTCCAAGAGATGCTTTCAGAGTGACTAGTTTTGTCGTCACTTCAACAGACAGCACGTGTCTGTTCAGCACGAGCTGAGGCCCAAGTTACGTGAAAGGGGTGTGGGAGGCGCAGAAAAACGAGTCACAAAACCGTGTGTCTGGGGGTGGAGACGGGGTGAAGAATCCCTGGTGGGCTTCTCAGAGCGGGGGGCTCCCGAGAAGCCCAGACACCACACAGCAAAGGCAGAGTCCTTGGTAATGAAACTTAGTTTAAAACAAAAATGAACAGAAAATGGTAGAACCCCACCTAAATGTGACAAGGACAGACTTCTCCTGGGGAGAGGGTGGCCACCGGCATTCTCGGGTCCTCACTCCACAAGGCTGGGCTGGGTTGAGCTTGAACCCGGTGTCCACTCGGGCTCTGGAATAACTTCACCCGAAGCTGATCCCCTTGGGGCTTGGTCCGCCCAGTGTGTCCTCCACTCAGACTGACCCAATGTCACAAATCAAGTTGGTCCTGTAACTTGGGACTTCTAAAGTCCACTTCCTGTTCTACTTCCCGGCTGAGAACCCCCCATCTGGCAGAGGTCACCAGATGTAAGCCACACCAGGCTCGGGTGGGCCGAGCAAGCCGGGAGACCCGTTCTCTGTCAGGCATCTCAAAACTCCTAACAGTGCGTGTTTCAGACAGTGATTGCGGCCCGAGAGATGGTACAGCGGTGAGCAGAGCACTTGGCTGGCACCCCTGCCTGGGTTCGATCCCTGGCACCCCTCACGAACCCCCGAGTCTCACCAGGAGAGATCCCTGAGCACAGAGCTAGGAGAGATCCCTGAGCACCCACCAGGTGTGGCCCCAAACTTAATACAGTGAGAACAGTGACCTTGGTGTGCATGCTTACACCCCGACCTAGCAGATGGGTTGGGGCTTCTGTGCAAAGAGGCCCGGGCACGAATAAGGTGACGAGTGCCTGGCACCACTGACGGGAGGGCAGGGCCAGCCCGCCGCACAGAGCCCACCAGATAAAGCCATCGCGAGCGGCTGCCTGAGGCCCCGCTCTACAAAGCTCTGGCACCTTCTCTGAGTCGTCTCTGTGGTGACGACTTCTCTGCCCCCTTGGAGCCTCCTAATAACCAGGTCCAGAGGACCCCTGTGAGCCCCTCCCGTCTCCGTGGTAACAGTGATCTTTCTCTGGCCCCTGCAAAACGGCCCCCTGGATGCTCTTCCCTCCAATGCAGAAATTCCAGAACTTTCTCTAAAGGACCCTTCCGAAATGGCTGCTTCTAGGTCCCCCGGCTCCAGCCTGGCACTTGGGAGCTTTCTCTGGTGCTTCCAAAATGCCTGACGGCATGACACGTCCTCTCACAGAGTCATTCTGGAATCTTCTCTGGATACTCTCTTCCAAAATGGCTTTCTATATGCCCGTCTCTCCAACGTAGTAATTCCAGAACTTTCCCTAAATAATTCCCCCAAAATGGCTGCCTGTAGGTCCTTCCCTCTGATATAATTCTATTTCTAGAACTTTCTAGATAGGCTTCTAAAATGGCTGCCAGCAAACCCTCCCCATCCTCCAGAGTGATTACGGACTCTTTCCTGAACGTTCTTCCAGACTGGCTGCCGAGTGCCCTCCCTCCAGCCTAACAATTCCAGCTTCCTCTCCCCGCGTGGCTGCCCACAGGCCTCTTCTTCCCACATAGTAGTTCTGGAATCTTCTGCATATTCATTTCCAAAAACAATTTCTACATTCTTCAACATGGTAAGAGCGGAACCATCTCTAAATCATTCCTTCCAAGATGGCCACCTGCATTCTGATTTGCCCATCATAGTATTAGGGGATCATCCCTGAGAAAGTTCTTCCAAGATGGTCACCTGTATGTCCTTCTAGAACCTTCCCTGAGTAGTCTCTCCAAAAAAGGCTCAATAACCTCTACTGAGATGGCACCTGCTTCACTCTAGGACCACCCCTGAGGAATCTCTTCTAAGATGGCCACTTACACGCCCCTCCTATGTAAAAATTCTAAAAACTCCTCTGAATAATTTCTTCCAAGGTGATATTCCGCATTACCCCTCTCTCGCAGGTAGTAATTCTGGAACCATCTCTGAAAAAATCTTTACCAAGATGGCTGCCCCTATGTCCCTTCCTCCTTAATAGCAATTCTGGAGCCTCTGACGAAGGGATGTTTGTATCCTATTGTTCTACAGCAATAATGGAACCTCAAATGGGCCACTGCGTGCCCCTCACCTGCATAATTGATTCGGTTTCTCAGTCTCTTCCCACATACCTGCCAGTGTGTCCGTCCACCAGGATAGTCATACTGGAAGTTTTCTGTGAATAACGCCTTCCCAAACGGCCAATTCTATGTCCTTCTCTCCCATACAGGAATTCTGGAACCATCTCGAAGGAATCTCTGCCAAAATGGCTGCCTCTATGCCCTCCTCTCTACAGAGATTCTAAAATCTTGTCTGATGATCAGTGGCATTCCAGTTGCTCATACAGTATTCTGAAACTTTCTCTTAATAATCTCTTCTGAAATGGTGGCCTGATGCCTCTCTGGAACTGCCTCTGAATAAAATAATTACTCCCAAGATAGCAACCCCTTTCTCTCCAGGGTAATTCTGGAATAATTTTCTATAAATAACCTCTTTCAAGATGGTAGCTGCATTCTCCAGTCATTTTACCAATGAACGAAGGCAGCCCTGGAAAGGCCAAAGCCACTTGTTCCAAGCAACATGGCAGGGAAAACTGGGATTCAAATTCAGGAAGCCAAAGCTTGTGGCTTCACTACGACTGCCCTGGTCTTTTGGGCCTCCTGACAAAGGGGAGGGTCTGATGCTCTCTCAGGAATGCCCTTTGTCAGGAGGCCGGGACATGTGGCCCCCAAAAGAAATTCCCCACAGCCTTGCCGGATTTCCTGTCTGGTAGAAAATGGAGTAGTTTCCTATTTGGGGATATGTATGGTCTGTATCCGTGAGGAATGTACTCAGAACCAAGGATGCGGTTCAAGTAGCGGAGCAAGCACCTTGCAGGAGCAAGACCCTGCTTGATGTCCCAGCACCTTTGGGTGCTGACCCTGAACCCTCGGCACTGTTGCGTGTGGCCTGACTCAACAACAACAAAAGAAGGACTGTTCAGTCACAAATGCAGAGTCCTGAAGAGTTTCGAACAGAAACTTTGATCTCACACACCACATGGAGGTAGGTTGTCCTGGCAACACGTGGGTGACTCGTGGAAAGCAGGACCCGCATTCGGTGGATCTCTTGGTGTGTCTCTCATGGTGGCAGGGTGGAATCATGCCTTGGCCCAGGGTAGAGGAGCACAGGCCAGGCCAGTGAATTCCAGCCCCTTCATAAACACATAAACATATAGGGCAAGATCATTGCTCAGACCACCAGATAGAAACTGTGTCCAATTACATATCGTGCATGTGCACTCACACACACACACACACACACACACACACACACACACACACGAGGTTACAAGTCCCTGTTGGATAACTTTTGAGAGAACATCTACAAGGACATATTCAGTGTCTACAGTGTTTAAGGATTACTGGGTTAAAGGTTAAAGAAGATAACGGATTAGAAAGAATGTACTTCACATCATAATACCAGTTTGCATACGTTTAGCTAAATAGGTTTGAAAGCCTAAATAAAGTGGGTAATTGGAAAAAACAAACAAAAAAGTGAATAAACCTAGATTATTGAAATAACAGCCCAGTGGAGGTGAAAACTAAAATTAAAGAATTCTTCAGCAAACCAGTTGCCATAGAAAAATACAATATGGAGCTAGAGAATGCTGTGACAGAAGGCTTGAACTTGTAGGAGGGGAAGAAAGTGTTGGGGTGCCACTGAATATCTGTTTCTTGATGACAATATATTTCATTTGAGAAGACTCACTGGAATGTACACCGATATCTGTGCAGTCTTTAATGCCTTCACACTTTCAAAAAAATTTTTTTTTTTTTTGCTTTTTGGGTCACACCCAGCAATGCTCAGGGGTTACTCCTGGCTTTGCACTCAGGAATTACTCCTGGCAGTGCTTGGGGGACCATATGGGATGCCGGGGATCGAACCCGGGTCGGCCGCGTGCAAGGCAAACGCCCTACCCACTGTGCTATCGCTCCGGCCCCATCAAAAATTTTTAATAAAAAAAAAAAGAGGGTGGGGGCCGGAGCCATAGCACAGCGGGTAGGGCATTTGCCTTGCATGTGGCCAACCTGGGTTTGATCCCTGGTATCCCATATGGTCCCCAGGGGTGATTCCTGAGGGCAGAGCCAGGAGTAACCCCTGAGCATTGCTGGGTGTGACCCAAAAAGCAAAAAAAAAAAAAAAAAAAAAGAGGGTTAATGGCACAAGGCCCTGGTAGTTTTCCAAGTGATTTCTACCCTTAAAGACCAAACCATCCCACTATTACTATACTTGTTTCCGAAAACAGCAGGTCTTTTTATAAAATTGTTTAACATTCTTCGATTATAGTAGGAATGAGGAAAGGACAATGGTAGCCCGTGTCAAAGATTATTGAGGATACGCTTTCATTCTGTATCATCTCACTTAAAGCACGTCTCTAAGAACCTTCTAATGTTGAGGACTTACCAAATAACTAAAGGGAAATATGAAAGTATTTTTATGGGGACTGGGGCAACAATACAGCAGGTAGGGTGTCTGCCTTGCATGCAGATGGCCTCCGTTTGATCCCTGGCACCCAGTGTGGTGCCCCCAGCCTTGGCAGGGATCCCTGAGCACAGAGCCACAAGCAAGCCTGAACCCCCACCAAGTGTGGTCCCAAAGCAAAAGCAAACAAACAAAAAAGTATCTTTATGAAGCTAGTACACATTGATTCTTTGCACCCACACACTTAACTGTATATAAATTTCACTTAAAATGAAAATCTTAAAATATAAAAAACAGAATCCACTATGATATTTAAAAGTACTTTGTGCCTTGGAGATAATTATTCTATAAACTCAAGGTTGATTCAACATTAGAAAGGCAATAGACTTTGTCAAAACGTAGTGCCCACTACATTGTATGTATCCCACAAAGTCAGCGAATGAATGAGGGGGCAGAGCAAGAGTGCAGCAGGTAGGACACTGACCCGGCTCGGCCAACCCAGCTTCCGTCCACGGCACCTCGTACGGTCCCCTAAGCATGCCAGGAGTAAGTCCTGAGCTTGGAGCCAGGAGCAGCCCTGAGCAAGCCGGGTGTTGCCCCCAAACAAACAAAAATAAGTTAATGAGCATTTTCTTATTCTAATTACTACATATACCGTCTCTGTGCAGGTCACAGCCACAGCTTTATCTACCCTACAACACAGCAGTTAACGTAATGAGGAACTTCTAAGCATTTTCCACAAATGCCAGGAATGAGACATGACACCTTATGTCCCCATACTACTTATTACTACACTGAACATGTAACCCAAGTTCAATAGGTAAAGGAAAATCAGAAATGAAAGAAGTAAAGCCATTGTTGACTCCAGATTAGATAATATCATAACTCCAAAAAAAATCTACAGGAAAAATTACTAAAAATTGGGTAATTTAGTAAAGAATAGATTTGTAAAATCCACATGCAAAAACCAATCATTTTTTTAATAATGGGCCACAGCGACAGAAAATAAGTTAATGTAAATATTACTGACCAAATGGACCTAACAAGTATATCACTGTCACTGTAATCTTGTTGCTCATCGATTTGTTTGAGCGGGCACCAGTAAACGTCTCTCATTGTGAGATTTATTGTTACTGTTTTTGGCATATCCAGTATGCCATGGGTAGCTTGCCAGGCTCTGCCCTGCGGGGGAGATACTCTCGGTAGCTTGCCGGGCTCTCTGAGAGGGGCAGAGGAATTGAACATGGGTCGGCCGCGTGAAAGGCGAACGCCCTACCGTTGTGCTATCACTCCAGCCAAACAAATATATACATATGTGTGTGTGTATACATACACAGAGCTTTCTGTTCAACAGAAGAATGGACTTTAATATTCAGCATACAGGAAACATTCTCCTGAATGGACAAGCGAGGTCATAACAGAAGTCTTTAAGATAAAAATCATTTCAAGTGTCTTTTCCTTCCAAAATAGAATAAAAATCACTAACAGTAAGAAAATAACACAATTTATAAATATGTTGAACACTCTTGAATAACCATTGGATTAAAGAAAAAATCACAAGAGAATTTTAAAAGTTTTGACACAAATAGAAATAAAAATATGATGTACAAAATTTATCACGGCAGAGCCTGGCACACTACCTGTGGTGTACTCGATATGCCAAAAACAATAACAATGACGGTCCTCATTCCCTTGACCCTGAAAGAACCCCCAATATGCCATCTGGCTATACTAGCACGCGACAGGGATGAATGGAGACGTTATTGGCACCCGCTTGAGCAAATCGATGAACAAAGGGATGACAGTGACAGTGACAAAATTTATAATTCTTTTCTTCTTGGGTCACATCCGGCGATGCACAGATCAGTTACTGTTACTCCTGTTTCTGCACTCAGGAATTACTCCTGGCAGTGCTCAGGGGACCACATGGGATGCTGGGAATTGAACCCGGGTTGGCCCCGTGCAAGACAAACGCCCTCCCTGCTGTGCTATTTCTCCAGCCCCGACAGTGAAAAAATTTATGGTGTGTAGCTCTAAAGATTTGTGTATGGTTGGGAGGGGGCAGGAGGGAGCAGAACTGAGAATGTTTGTGGTGATAAGTGCTGCCTAGGTATTAAAAAAGGAAAGATCTCAAAAATGGTAGCTAACTTTTCACCCGAAGGAAGCAAACAAAGAAAAAATATAATCCCACTGTTAGCAAAAGGAAGAAAATACTCAATATTAGTGTTGAAATAATGAAAAAAAATTTAAAAACAAAAATTAAGCTAAGAGGGTTTTTCTTTTCTTTTTTTTTGGGGGGGGACAGGGGAGAAATTGGGCCAAACTCAGTAGTACGAGAGTCATCCCCTGCTCTGTTCTCAGAGGTGGTGTGTGGGGGACCATATGCCTTGCAGCATTGGGGATTAAATTAGGGTCAGCTACGTGCAAGGCATGCATTTTATCTCTGTTAAATTTCTCCAGCCTAGTTTCATTTTTTTTTTTTTTTTTTTTTTTTTTTGCTTTTTGGGTCACACCTGGCGATGCACAGGGGTTACTCCTGGCTTTGCACTCAGGAATTACCCCTGGCTGTGCTCAGGGGACCATATGGGATGCTGGGATTTGAACCCGGGTCGGCCGCGTGCAAGGCAAACGCCCTACCCGCTGTGCTATCTCTCCAGCCCCCTAGTTTCATTTTTAATGATAAAAATGAACAATAATTTCCTAGCTAACTTATAAAAAGGCGAGGGAACAGTGAATTTTAAATAAATTTGAAAGGAGCTATTACAACAGATGACTCAATAATAAAACAGATCAGAAGAAATGGATGTGAACAACTACAAGCAATTAATCAGAACACCTAGAATAAATTCCAAGAAACCTACCTAAACTAAACTAAACCTACCTACCTAACCTAAACCAAGATGGAATAGAAATCCTGAGCAGACCAATAGCAGAAAAGGAATTTGTGTTAGTTATCAAAATTCTCCCAGTGAAGAAGTCCAGATGTGGAATTCATGATGAATTAATACCAATCCTTAAACTTTCTGAGATGATAGGGAATGTTAATAAGTCCATTGTATGAGGTTGGCATCACTGAGACAAAAGACAATGCCACAACAGAAAACCTATAGGCTGATATTCCTAAGGAACAAGGATTTTTTAATAAAATACTAATAAATTCAATTTATTGGCACTTTAAGAGGATCACACGGCATGACCCCTATGGGGTTGTTCTCTGGGATGCAGAGACAGTTCAACATATATAAATCAATAAGTGAGATGTAAAAATCACATGACCACCTCAACAGCCAGCAAGGGCATTGACAACACTCATTCATCACGAAAACTAGTAATAAAGTAGAAAGAGAAGAAATTTATCTCACCACAATAAAGGCCACATATAAAAAGCCTCAGCCAACACCATGCTCAATGGGGAAATGGAAAACGCTTCTGTAAGAGAAATTACATTAAAGGGCACAAAGTTAGAAGGAAAAAGTAAAATAATCTGGTTGCAGCAGATCCGATCATATATGGAGAAAACTAATAAAACTCAAAAACAACAAAACCCATCAAAACCAATCAAATGAATTCAGTGCAGATGCAGCTCCAAAACCAACAGGAAAAGTCAGTCAGTTTTGTACACAAACAACAAAGTATCCTAAGAAAGCTAGCGGTCCCATTACAGGGATAAGTAGGAAGAAATACTTATTAATTTAACTGGAGAGGTGAAACACTTGTGCACTGAACATTGTGCAAAAGTCAATATAGGAAATTCTGGGGCTGGAGTGATAGCACAGCGGGTAGGGTGTTTACCTTGCATGTGGCCGACCTGGGTTCGATTCCTAGCATCCCATAGGGTCCCCCGAGCACCGCCAGGAGTAATTCCTGAGTGCCGAGCCAGGAGTGACCCCTGTGCATCACCGGGTGTGACCCAAAAAGCAAAAAAAAAAAAAAAAAGTCAATGTAGAAAATTTTAAAAAGATATAGATTAATGTGGACGACCATGTTCATGGCTGGCAGAATCCAAATGGGTAAGATGTTGATAAAGGAGCCAGGGGCCTAGCTCGGAGGCTTGGAGAGGGCCAGGGCCATGGGATGGGGAGTAGGGTGCTTGCTGGCCTGAGGCCAACTCAGGGTTGATCCCACCAGGAGTGACTCGTTAGCACAGAGCCAGGAGTAAGCCTGGAGCACCAATGCGTGGGCCCACACCCCACACCCCTGGCAGACACAGAGCCTCAAATTCAACCTCTGCCACTTTCTGGCCTCCCCAGCACACTGGGCACAGCCCCAGCAGCCCAAAGACCACACAGGAGCCCCCCAGAAGCAAATAAAGCAGACAAAATGCTCACACCACTCAGGGTGCTGTGTAGACTCAACGAATCCATCAAAACACCAATGATTTCTTTATAGAAATGAAAATATAGTAAGATTCATCTGGAACCATAAAACCCCTGAGTTGCCAAAGCAGTCTTTTCTCATGGCCATTCCCTGTTTGGCGGGGCGGGGCGGGGGCGGTGACAAAGGGGTGACGCCTAGCTCATTGCTCAGGGCTCATTCCTGGAAGAACTCAGGGGCCCGTGAAATGCCAGGGGTGAACCAGGCATTTCCCGCACATACCCTCACCCACGGCTCCTTGCCTCCCCTCGCTATTTCCCTAGCCCAGGAAGAACGATCTAAAGCCAGAGTCAAACTGGAGGGACCGTGCCTCACGGTTCCAAATACATAAGCAAGCTACAGAGATAAAAACGGTATGATGCCCGCTTCACAAGGACACAGAGACCCATGGCGCAAGGTCCAGGCCCAGGGCTGCCTCCTGTGGGCTTAGGGCCGGGTGGTCTTCAGCAACAAGGCTGAGAAAATACACAGTGGGTAAAACGTGGCCCCCTCAGCCATAGACGCACTAGCCCGTGGGTGTCCAAGAGGATGAAGCTGGACCCTGTCTCACAGCTCACACCGGAATGTAGACCCCACACCGCGGGGCTGGGGGAAGGAAACGCAGGGAAACGGGGAAACGGTCTCTCGACGCTGGAGGAGTCTGGAGGAGTGTTTTGCTTTGTTTCACATATCACACTGGAAGCGCTGGTGACAAAGCAGGAGAAGATCAGTGGGGTTGTGTTCGGTTAAAAAGTCTTTGTACACCAGGGGCTGGAGTGATAGCGCAGTGGGGAGGGCGTTTGCCTTGCACACGGCTGACCCGGGTTTGATTCCCAGCATCCCATATGGTCCTCTGAGCACCACCAGGGGTAATTCCTGAGTGCAAAGCCAGGAGTAACCCCTGTGCATTGCCAGGTGTGACCCAAAAAGAAAAAGAAAAAAGTCTTTGTACACCAGCCGAACTCACAAACTCACCACAGAGTCAAAAGGCAGCCCATGGAATTAGAGAATTTATGTACAAGCCATGCCTCTGACAAGGAGTTGGTGCCCAGGGTATTTAAGGACTATGTCCAGCTCGATAGGAAAGTGACTCAAGGGTAAAACTAATGAGACCTCTGGTTTTAAAAGCCCATTGGGGGTGGGGGGCTGGAGTGATAGCACAGTGGGTAGGGCGGTTGCCTTGCATGAGGTCGATTCGCAGCATCCCATATGGTTCCCCGAGCACCGCCAGGAGTAATTCCTGAGCGCATGAGGCAGGAGTAACCTCTGTGCATCACTGGGTGTGACCCAAAACCAAAAAAAAAAATTAAAAACTTTTAGAAATAAAAAATAAAATAAAAAGACCACAGGGTCTGCAGGGACAATTCCAAGAAAAGGCGTGCAGATGTCCAGCAAATCCCTGAACTCGTGCTCGACGGGACCAGGAGAGAACTGCGTGCCCAAACTGCGAGGACCTGCCACCTCACGCCTGTGGGAGCGGCTGTCATCCAACAAGCGAACGAACTGGCTGGCAGGAAGGCACTGGGGAACCGGGTGGAAGGGCTAGAACACAGGGGTGAAGCTAGGGCTGGGAGCAGAGAGCAGTCAAGCCACAGCTGTCAGTCGGCAAATAGCGGGGGGACACGGGGAGGGAAGACTGACCAGAGGGGACATCGGGACGGGGGAGGGGCAGGGGTGCTCGGGGACAGGCTGCAGTGACTCTGCATCGATGTCACAGACGTGAACATTATTGCCAGCTTGATACCAAGGTGACAATCAAATGTTTTGTTTTTTGTCTGGGGGCCACACCAGCGGTGCTCAGGGCTTATTCCTGGCTCTGTGATCCCGGGGAGCTTGGGGGACCCTCTGGGGTGCCGAGGTCTGAACTCAGATTGGCCGCACGCAAGGCAAGTGCCCCGTTCACTGTCTGTTGCTGCAGCCCTGGCAATTAGATTCTTCCAAAGGGAGAAGGCTGTCGGGATGAGTGGACGGGCGAGTTCCTGAGCTGGGCGAGGGCAGCACCATGCCGCACGCAGGCGGAGACGCCAAGGTGGGGGCCACAGACACAGCTAATTCTTTTTTTTTGGCGGGGGGGGGGTTTGGGTCACACCCGGCGATGCACAGGGGTTACTCCTGGCTCATGCACTCAGGAATTACTCCTGGCGGTGCTCGGGGGACCATATGGGATGCTGGGAATTGAACCCGGGTTGGCAGCATGCAAGGCAAACGCCCTCCCTGCTCTGCTATTGCTCCAGCCCCGACACAGCTAATTCTTAATATCCGTTATACCTCAGCATGAGGTCGTGCTATGCAGGTGCTGGCTTGCAATGGTGCGTACCTCAAACTTTTTGTGTCATAAACAATGTTAATTCAATAAAACCTTTTCAAACATTTATATAGGCCGCTTACAACGTATCCGTTGTTAAGTTAAATACTTACATTTCCTACTTGAGGGTAATCCCAGGGTGGCTCCTGGCATCTCAGGGTGGTTCCTAAAGTCCAAGACTTTCTTCCGATGGGCCCAACCGTGGCACTGCTTAGGGACCACTCGTAGCTCTGAGTCGGGGCTCCTGGCAGCACCAGGGGTCAAACCCAGGCCGGCCGTGTGCAAGCAAACACCCTACCCACTGCACTATCTCTCTGGCCCCTGAAATTCAGGACTTTCAAAACCATTATGTAACTAGCACGCAAGGAAACATCATCGACTCCCACTGGTGGACAAAGGCGCCCTTTCCTTTTGCATATCTTCACAAACACGCATCGGAGGTTTCCCGATGAAGAAAACCTTTGTCAGCTGTCTAGACCTGTGGTGTGGCACCTTTAATACGCTGCAGGCCACGTTCTCCCAGAGAAGCAAGATCGCCGGGAGGGCCAGGGGGCCCAAGGGCTGCAGAGCGCCGTGCAGCTGGGGCTGCGGGTACACGTGATCCCCCCAAGCACCCGCTGGGAGGGGTCCTGAGCACTGAGCTGGGAGTAACCCTTGCACACCGCGGGGTGCGCCCCCGAACATTTAGCAAACAATAGGATATATAGGAGTGACTTGTATTAAAAAATGAGAGAGGGGCTGGAGCGATAGCACAGCAGGTAGGGCGTTTGCCTTGCACGTGGCCAACCCGGGTTCGATTCCCAGCATCCCATATGGTCCCCTGAGCACTGCCAGGGATGGTTCCTGAGTGCAGAGCCAGGAGTAACCCCTGTGCATCGCCAGGTGTGACCCAAAAAGCAAAAAAAAAAAAAAAAATGAGAGAAGAATACTTTTTTTTTTTTTACTTTTTGGACCACACCTGGCAATACTCAGGGGTCACTCCTGGCTCTGCACTCAGGAATCACTCTTGGCGGTGCTTGGGGGACCCTCTGGGATGCTGGGGATCGAAGCCGGGTTAGGAGTGTGCAAGGCAAATGCCCTCCCCACTCTACTATCGCTCCGGTCAAAGAAAAAAAAGAGTGAATTCTAACTGGAAATGCACATGCTGTTTCTCACCATTGACTGTTTCCGCTGGTCTGTACTAGTTCAGGACTGTGAAGCATGTCAGCACTCTGGGAGAGCTTTGGGCACTAGGCTAACTGACCAGGAGCACGTTCTAAAATATGTTTCCTGGGGTTTTATTTATAATCTGTCTTTAGCAAACAACTGAACCCCCTTTAAAAAAAAATCACACTGCGAGGCTGGAGCGATAGATAGATAGATAGCACAGTGAGTAGGGCATTTGCCTTGCACATGGCCGACCGGGTTTGATTCCCAGCATCCTGTAGGGTCCCCTGAGCACCGCCAGGAGTAATTCCTGAGTGCAGAGCCAGGAGTAACCCATGAACATCGCCGGGTGTGACCCAAAAAGCAATAAATGAATAAATAAATAAATAAATAAAATCACACTGCACTGGCTAAATCTGTACTTATTCCAGTGTTCATCCTCGAGAATGCTCGAAGACCCCCGCCCCCAGCTGTCAGGTGACCCTCAGCGCACTGTCCAAATGCAGTTTCTTCAATAACTCCCCAGGGCCCGAGGCCTTGAGCTCCTACCAAAGGTGGGAGAACCTTTTGGTGCCGTTTCCGTTGAGTACCTTGGTGTTACAATTTTTTTTTTTTGCTTTTTTTTTGGGGGTCAAACCCGGCGATGCACAGGGGTTACTCCTGGCTCTTCACTCAGGAATTACTACTGGCGGTGCTCAGGGGACCATATGGGATGCTGGGATTCGAACCCTGGTCGGCCACGTGCAGGGCCAACGCCCTCCCCGCTGTGCTATCGCTCCAGCCTGGATCTGTAAAACTATTTTACAGATTATAAATCAAAGAAGTAAATAGAGGCTCCCGATGCCTTAATGGGAAGAGGTGTGAGTTAGATGGTGGGACTGAAAGTTCAAAGGCAGCTTTCCAGACGTCCAAGGAAATACAGTCGCGCTGGAACAGCTACAGTGATTCTCACTTGCCTTTAGATGCAAGAGTCCTGAACAAAGCAAAACGAGTTTACCATAGAGAAGCGGCCTTTCCACGGTTGGTGGCTGAGAACCTCCAACTCGGCAGTGCTACAGGTTACATTAAAATGATCATCTGAAAGCACTCACCCTTGCTTGTAAAGCTACAGTTCCCTGTAAAACAGATTGAGAAACGACCCCATAAAGAGGCCTGGGGTGAAGGTCACCCACAGCGATAAATATTTCCATTATTTTCATATGAACTTGGAATATTCTTAGGCTAGTTCCAGAAATAGGTGAAAGTTTTAGTAGCAACTTCTCACTTGCCCCGAGACTTTCACTTTTATCAAGCAGCAAGGCGGGGAGGGGACAGGTGGAGGAATCGTGTGTGGACCGGGGGCGGGGCCCTGGGTGACACTGGCCCTCCGTGACTCTGGGTCAGTGGCGAGAGCCAAAGGTCAAGTCAGGCATCGCTTTCTCTTGTTCAGGACAGGGTGCTAGAGCAGCACTCTTCACTGGGCTTGCCCAGACCTCTACAGACCCTTACAGACCTTTCCAGACCTTTCCAGGCCTTTCCGTCTATAGCCTCAAAATAAGACATTTGGACCTGGGGCTGGAGGGATAGCACTGCAGGGAGGGTGTTTGCCTTGCACGCGGCCGACCTGGGTTCAATTCCCAGCATCCCATAGGGTCCCCCGAGCACCACCAGGAGTAAGTCCTGAGTGCAGAGCCAGGAGGAACCCCTGAGCATCGCCGGGTGTGACCCAAAAAGCTAAAAGAAGAAGAAGAAGAAGGAGAAGAAGAAGGAGAAGGAGAAGGAGAAGGAGAAGGAGAAGGAGAAGGAGAAGAAGGAGGAGGAGGAGGAGAAGAAGAAGAAGGAGGAGAAGAAGGAGAAGAAGAAGGAGAAGAAGAAGAAGAAGAAGAAGAAGAAGAAGAAGAAGAAGAAGAAGAAGAAGAAGAAGAAGAAGAAGAAGAAGAAGAAGAAGAAGAAGAAGAAGAAGAAGAAGAAGAAGAAGAAGAAGAAGAAGAAGAAGAAGAAGAAGAAGAAGAAGAAGAAGAAGAAGAAGAAGAAGAAGAAGAAGAAGAAGAAGAAGAAGAAGAAGAAGAAGAAGAAGAAGAAGAAGAAGAAGAAGAAGAAGAAGAAGAAGAAGAAGAAGAAGAAGAAGAAGAAGAAGAAGAAGAAGAAGAAGAAGAAGAAGAAGAAGAAGAAGAAGAAGAAGAAGAAGAAGAAGAAGAAGAAGAAGAAGAAGAAGAAGAAGAAGAAGAAGAAGAAGAAGAAGAAGAAGAAGAAGAAGAAGAAGAAGAAGAAGAAGAAGAAGAAGAAGAAGAAGAAGAAGAAGAAGAAGAAGAAGAAGAAGAAGAAGAAGACACAGAAAATAAATTTGGACCTAAGTTCTTGTGCATGTCATGGGGTCCTGGTGGTCAAGAGAGACTCAGTGACTTTTAGAAGAAATTCACGGTGCGCATGTCGTTTGCTCGGTTCTGCCTGTGTCGAGGTGGGTGCTAAGTCCCCTGGCACAGACTCTGCCATCCCTCCCTGTGGCGTAAGCTGGTGGGGCAGACAGCAAGAGGATGTACATGGTAAAGCGAAATATGCCGGCATAGCACAAATAGCTCAAAAGGGAAGACACGGAAGCTTTGTGGGGACAAAAAATAAAGCGTTTAAGAACAGCCGGTCCCTTCCTGGGTTATTTATGCCCATGGCAGAGCAGGGGCTACGGCTACTTCCTTAGGGCTACTGGCCCCTGCACCTGAGTGAGGGGACCCGGGAAGAGAATCATCTAGATTCTTGAAAGTCAGAAGCAAAACACAAACAGTATTAAATCTCATCACTTCTATTTGATTTTGCTGAGAGTTGCTATACTTCCACTACAACTAAAACAAACTACTCCTAACAAAAGTAATTTAAAAATAAGAAAAGTTTCAAATAAGCAATCTAACTTTATACCAGAAGGAACTAGGTGAGGGGGGTGGGGCCAAGCGGGACCAAAGTGAAGAAGAAGGAAAAGTTAAAATCAAAGTGGAAAAGGGAGAATGGAAAGCCAGGATTCTACAGGACATCCAGAAAACCAAAGGCTGATATTTTGAGTAAATCAATAATAATCAATGAGCTCCCGAAAGCTCACGAAGGAAAAGGCACCGAGGCAGAGTTAGTTACACACAGTATCGCTGAGAGGAAAGGACCACAGCATCTGTGAACACTAATGTGTGAGCCAATGAAACAGCTTCGAAGAAATGTGTGAAATTTTAACGTCCTGCTACCTTTTACCATCGAACCCAGAGTGACAGAGAGCTTGAAGATAAAATCAATCTACAGGGAAACTGAAACAGAAAGTAAAAGTCCTTCTAAAACAAAAGCTGAAAACCAGGTATCTTCACCAGTGAATTCAACAAAACCTTCAAAGAACACCCATTGTGCAGACTTTAAAAAAGAAAAACCTACAAATCAAAGAGGGGAGAAAACTCGCAGACAGACACTCTAGCTCTCTAATATGAGAAAGAGAAAAATGGCAGAACAGAAAATAAACTATTCGTGGATACTTCTGAAGAACAGATATGCAAAAATGTAAAAATTTTTGATAGATCAAGTGAACAGCATATCAAGAGAACACATCATAAAAAAAGTCAGACTCAATGAATATAATCCAGTACATCAACAGCAAAGAATACAATACCATCCATGGGTGTGAACAAAAGTATTTGAAGACGATGAAACACTCATTCATGGGGGAAAATACCCTCTGAACAAATAAGGAATGGGGAAAAAAAAGCATGTGTAAGTTAATACAAACCTTATGTGACAAACCCAGAACTGACACCATGGGTAAAGGAAAAGTGAAAGATATTCTCTTAAGATCAAGAAGAACACAAGAATGACCACTTTTGGTACATCAGTGGGCTAGAGTGTAAGAGGCCGGCCATGCTCTCCAGGACATCCTGTGTTGCTCTCTTCCGGGAGCTTTATTTCATAGTCTCTGGATCTTGGCCATTGGTGAGGTTATAAGGTGCCAGAGGCAGTTTGTGGGTGTGACTGCCAAGCTACCAGAAAACTAGGGAGCTGGGGGGAGGAGGCGTGAAATAGGTTTGATCCCACACATCCCACAACCCTGAGCACCACCAGAAGTAATTCCTGAGTGCAGAGCCAGGAGTAGGCCCCTGAGCAGCCTGGAGGCCCCCAGACAGAAACCAAAACAAAACAACAGAACCCAAGTAAAATAGATTCATGAAAAAAGCTTCAGTGAGCTTTTCAAAAGACAAATTTAAAATAATAACGACAAAATGTAATAGGCAGTGGTGGCTGACATCACACTCAAACACAGTCTTCCCCTGAGAGGTGTGACCAGATTCAGCACGTTTCACCCTCACCACAACTTGACCACATGGTCTATAAGCCTTAGCAGGAGCAATTAGGTGAGAGGAAAAAGAAGAAGAAGAATCCAAACTGAAGAGAATCAGGAAAACACTCACAGGTTGTGGAAGCCGAGACAACAGCACTGCAGGGCCAGGAGCTTCTCTTTTGTGTTTTCCAACGCTATTATCTTATCTTCGGAAATAGCTAAGCGGTTTAGTTAAGATGCAGGAAATGCAAAACAGAGCCAGGGAGATTACCCTGTCACAGCCTGACTGGTCTTAGCCCAAACACAGGTGCTTTCTGCTCCTCAGAGACCCTCGCAAGGTAGCAAGAGGCCACGCAGCAGGAGAACTGCCCCTCGCACTGAGTTAGTAGTGGGGATGGTCTGAAAGGGGGAGGGGCAATGGGGTCCCTGGGTGGGGGGGTGTAATGCTGAAATCATGTGCATGGGAAAGTGTCATTAACAGTAATTGTACATCACAGAACCTCAATCAATCTTCAAAAGATTTTTAAAAATCAGAAACCAAACACATGGACCCAGAAAACATCAAAAATGAGGAGTGAAAAATACCAGCTGTGGCGGGGGGGGGGGGGCGTGTGGTGCTGCCAGGGAGTCAGCCTGTACCTGTGGGGCGAGGGTGTCTGCAGCCTGAAGGCGTCTTCAGGCTTCCCGATCCCCCAAAATGGCCCCTGTGCCTCTGGCCAGACCCCAACAGTTTCCCACGAGATTATATGGCCAAAAGTGGGGGCTGGAGCGATAGCACAGCGGGTAGGGCGTTTGCCTTGCACGCGGCCGACCCGGGTTCGATCCCCGGCATCCCATATGGTCCCCTGAGCACCGCCAGGAGTAACTCCTGAGTGCAAAGTCAGGAGTAACCCCTGAGCATCGCTGGGTGTGACCCCAAAAGCAAATATATATATATATATATATATATACATATATATATATATGGCCAAAAGTTAGGTATGTGGGAGCCGCACCCACAAACTGCCATCAGCTCAGGTATACGAGCTCGTTTACTGGCCTTGCTTCAGAGACCCATAGATAAATCTCGAAAGAGATCAAACCCCGCAGTTCATCTAGGACCTGTGCAAGGCTGAACAGACCAGGGTAAATTGGGGGGAGGCGGGTCAGCCTGGTGCCCATCCAAGAAGAGCCCCTGGGAGCCTCTTGCCCCCACAATCCAAAATTACCGCCATGCCGCTGGGCCAGATGCCACCAAATCCGGATGGACCTCATCGAGATATAAGCAGCTGGTAATTTGGGTAGACAGGTTTAGCGACTGAAATCTCTGGGCATTCTCAGGGTTAGGATGGGCTACCTCCCCTCCCTTCCCAATTCTACAGGAAGCCTTCGCAGACACGGACACAGCCCAAAGCTGCCACCCAGTTTAAAAACCTACTCCAGCCCTACCTTCCCGATAAAGATTCTGAATGCCCTGAACATGCACGATGACCTCTTAGTACCTGTATTGCAAACAGTAATGCACAAAAGGAGAGAGAAGAAGAAAAAAAGTGCCTGCCATCGAGGCAGGTTGGGGCATAAAGTGAGTATTAGGGGATGGTGGGAGGGAGACAGGGGATATTAGTGGTGGGTACATGGTGGAGGATCATTGTATGACTGAAACCCAATCACGAACAGCTTTGTAATGGTCTATGTCATGGTGATTCAACACAAAATAGAAAGAAAGAAAGAAAGAAAGAAAGAAAGAAAGAAAGAAAGAAAGAAAGAAAGAAAGAAAGAAAGAAAGAAAGAAAGAAAGTAAGAAAGAAAGAAAGAAAGAAAGAAAGAAAGAAAGAAAGAAAGAAAGAAAGAAAGAAAGAAAGAAAGGAAGGAAGGAAGAAAAGAAAGAATGAAAGGAAGAAAGAAGAAAGGAGGAAGGAAGGAAGGAAGGAAGGAAGGAAGGAAGGAAGGAAGGAAGGAAGGAAGGAAGGAAGAAAGGAAGGAAGGAAGGATGGAAGGAAGGAAGAAGGAAAGAAAGACACAGTGGTTGACCTGCTGTGGATGGGATGGGTAGGGGAGAAGCCTCTATGCAAAGAGAAATAGATTTTTTTTTTGGCTTTTTGAGTCACACCCGGCGATGCACAGGGGTTACCCCGGCTCTGCATTCAGGAATTACTCCTGGCGCGCTCAGGGGACCCTATGGGATGCTGGGGGTTGAACCTGGGTTGGCCGCATGTAAGGCAAACGCCCTCCCCGCTTGTGCTATCGCTCCAGCCCCGAGAAATAGACTCTTTGTAGAACTAAAAATGGGAAATCTGTCTGATCAGTCACACAAAGCCTAGGCACTACCTGCCAGCACAAAGACATCCCAGAGGGGCACGAGCACCTTCCACCCAGACACCCAGGGCAGGGCCAAAACAAAACCGGCCTCAAGGAACCATCAACAGAGACTCAGCAGAGATGCTGAGGCGGGCATGCACTCAGCGAGCACAGCTCCTCCCTTGGAGAGATAAATGTGCTCCTGGGAGGAACAGAGGTGGGTGAGGGGGTTCAGGTGACACCTGAGGGAAACAAGTTAGGAAGCGCAAGAGAATCACCCAAACGTTTCAGCTTCATGTGGAAATAAAATACTATAGACCACGACTTGCAAGACACCCACCAAACTGACTCCAGTTTTGCCCGCTGCTCACCGTTAGGGAAGACGGGGAGGAGGAGGGACTGAGAAGGGGCCCCTGGAGCTGGGGGGGGGTGCGGCTGGGGCTCTGGAACAGGCCGTGGTGGCGATTGCCACGAGCAGAGAGCTGAGCTCAGTCTGACACGCAAGCAGGTGAACGGCCGGCAGAAGTCCTGGGAAGCTGGAAGGACATCAGGGCTTCCTGCTTCCTCGTCCTCATCTGCTGGTCCCCCCGAGGGCCATTGAGGCCACCCAAGCACGGCGACTGGCCAAGCACCTCAGCCAAAGAGACACGGGACGGGCGCTAGAGGCACTGAGGGGTTAGGCGGCCACCCCGTGGATTCATGAAAACCCAGTCACAAAAAACATCAAAAAGCAAAGTTGGACCTAGCAAGGGGCTGCACATGCCACCCCCTCCCCTCCCCCCGCTGTGCTTAGGAACAGAAAGGGTCTTTTCTGCCCGCGAGAACCTGCCCAGCATCCTGCTCCCTGTTGGCAGGGGCCATTAGGCTCAAAAACCGACACGGAAAGAACCCCGCTTAGCAAAGACTTAGTGAAACCTACTCTCTATTCACGGAAGACCAGATGTCGTGGTTAGAAAAGCCGCAGGGTCCCCAAGGTCAACAGTGATTCACGGGCTCAGGAGAGTGGCAGGACACGAAAGATGCAGAGCGTTCGTCCGTCTCTGTGAGAGGTCAAGAGAGGGGCCGGAGCGACAGCACAGCGGGGAGGGCGCTTGCCTTGCATGCGGTCGACCCAGGTTCAATCCCCAGCATCCCATAGGGTCCCCTGAGCACCGCCAGGAGTAATTCCTGAGTGCAGAGCCAGGAGTAACCCCTGAGCATCGCCGTGTATGACCCAAAAAGCAAAAATAAATAAATAAATAAATAAAAGAAGTCAAAAGAGGGGACCATTGGAACGGAGAAGAACCATCCCATCTGTGTGGCATCAGGATAAGCTACCAAGAAACTAATGCTGGGGGGGTGGGGCCACAGCACAGTGGGGAGGGCGTTTGCCTTGCACGCAGCCAACCCTGGTTCAATCCCCAGCATCCCATATAGTCCCCCCGAGCACCACCAGGAGTAGTTCCTGAGTGCAGAGCCAGGAGGAACCCCTGAGCATCACCGGGTGTGACCCAAAAAGCAAAAACAAACAAACAAACAAAAAACCCCTAATGCTGGGGCCCACCTGGAGAGGAGGTGGAGTGGACACAGGAGGCGTCCCTGGAGGGACAGAAGATGCAAAGGCACGTGGAGTTATCCCGACTAAACACGCTGAAAATGGCGGTGCGCTCAGAATTATGGGCCGGGGCATGCATGGCTATGTCCCAGGACAGTTTCCTTCTTTCTCAGGGACAGATTTGAGACGCACAAACAACAGCAAGAGACTCAAGAACACAAAAGTCAAGAAGCGCAGCTGAAAGCCGTCGAGGCATCACACCGCCCGCAGTCAGGCGAAATCACAGAGCGATAAAACAGGGAACAGCGGCAGCCCCCGCTCACGGGAGCCGAGCTGAGGAGCAGGCAGGAAGCCCCCCTCCTGCCAGCCTCCCAGCCAGGGGAGCCCCAGGACGGCCTGCTCGGCCCGGCCGGGAAGAGGGGACCACACATAAGACTCAAACCCGGGCCTCAAAACTGACTCACCGTCGACGGAGACGTCAGATGCAGCCGTGGAAGACTCCGGTGGGCAGCAGGTGGGCAGCAGGTGGGCAGCAGGTGGGCAGCAGAACCCCCGGGGCCACGGCTGCGAGTCTGGGTCAGCACCTGGGGGAGCCACGGACACAAGGAAAGAGACTTCGGGGAGCACCTCTCAGACGAAAGCTTCGACACACGGGAGCAAGTGGCGCCCTGCAGGGCAGAATTCATCTGCGTGGCTGACTCGGGCACCCCCGACACAGAGGACTCATGCAGCAGCCATGCATGAGCGAAGAACACGCAGCACCTCGGCAGACAATGGGAACAGGCCTGAGGAGTTTCTTCTCCAGAGCAGACCCACGCAGGGCCTGCAGGTCCACAGGGAAGCCCACTTCCGCCCCTGACCGTGGAGATGCCAACCAAGCCAACCAGATGTAGCCTCGCAAAACTCGGAGGGGGCGATCGGTATAGAGGGGCGGAGAGGTGCTTGTCCACAGTCCCGGGGACCCATGGGGACTGGGTGCAGCCTCGACGCCGAGCAAACAGTTTCCTTCTAGAAGGAATGGCAGAAATTCCACTGGCCAAGGAGTAGCAGCTCAAATCTCTGAGTGGTATTCTGAGGACGCTGGGGTCTCTGCACACCACACTCTTGCCCGGGCACAGAGTCAGCTACGAGCCCACCCAGAGGCATCTGCACAAGGGGGCTAGGGCCCACCCACGCCGTGGAAAGCCAGCTCCATCCTGGAAGAGATGGAATGATCCATTTTGGGTCATGTGTGCGTGCACCCGTGTGTGCCTGTGATTGAGCCTGGGACCTCACGTGTACCGGGCGGACCCTCCGCTGCTCAGCTTCGTCTCCGGCCTGAAATTGTTCACCTTTGAGCCCAAGGACAGGTCCCCGGTGACTTCGCTGAGTGAAAAGAATGTAGGAAACAGAGATCGTTTGCTGGAGCATTCTGATCACAGCTCACGGAATTCCCAAGCCGAGAATCTGAAAGAAACCCCCGTCTACGGCCAGATCTGACTCTCTGGGGGTCAGTGGCTGGAGAGGGGATGGCGTGGGGGAGCGGGGACAGGGGCCTTGGGTGGCGCGAGGCTCTGGACCCAGCTCCAGGGAGCACTGGTGAGGCTCAGGCTCATTGGCCGACTAACAAGAGACGCACTTCACAAAACAGTTGCTTGTGAATTTGGACACAAAGGCAAATCCTGCCTCCCACCAACTGGGACACAGCCCCGGGGTTCCAGGATAATTCAGCACAGGCAGTAGCATAGCTGAGATCCACATCAAAACCAGGAGTGGCAGAACAGGACACTTTCCCCCCAAGAGTGGGGAAATGCAAAACATTTGACATCAAAAAAAATTATTACGTGTCCCTTTACTTCTTTTGGGGGGGTTAAGGAATGGGACTGGGGGTCAGGGCCACACCCAGGAATGCTGAGGGGCCCCTCTGGGATGCCAGGGATTGAACCTGGGTCGGCCGCGAGCAAGGCAAAGGGTCTCCCCCTGACTATTGCTCCAGCCCCATTATTTGATATTTCTTTCGTCAACCTTGATGCAACCTTGATTCATGGGGGGGCAGACAGCTCACTTTTTAGTTTCCTATTTTATTTTCAGTTTTTGGTCTTGGGGCCACACCCGGAAGTGCGCAGGGCTGACTCCTGGCTCTGTGCGCTGAGATTATTCCTGGGGGTCTGGGAATTGAACCTGGGTCACCTGTGTGCAATGCAAGTCCCTCACCCACTGTGCCCTCTTCATGGTCCACAGTTACTTAAAAAAAAAAAAAAGTCCAGCTCAACATAATCCAGAGCACAGGTGCTTTGCCTTGCACACGGCCGACCTGGGTTTGATCCCTGGCATCCCAGGACTGACATGTACTCAAGATTGAAAGAGCGTTTTCCTGGGAGCTACAGATCCAAACAGGTACGCCCAGTCTCAGCACCACTTCTGAATATAATTGTGACAGTCCTACCTATAGCAGTTTATGAAGAAAATGAACAAAAATGGATGCAAGTTGGAAGAGAAGCGTGTGCCAGTGTGAGTGTTTGGGAAGATACGCTCTGGGGAGACCACAAATGCAGCCCTAAAAGAAATGGCTCGAGCTAGCCGGAGTCTGGTAAACGGGCAGGACACAGAACACATAATCATGCACATACCACGGCGCATTTCAGCTGGGAGACCAGCGGTTGGCGTGGTGGGCAGTGAAAAGGCCTAGTCTAGAATCCGGAGCACTGGGGGGAAGCTGACTCCGGTGCTGGGATTGGTGTTGAAATATTCTATGCTACCCGGTAGCCATGCCGCCCACTCTGCGCCAGGCTGTTTTCACCCAGGGCGCCCCCGAGAGAGCCCTCCCCGCCCCAAGGGACCCAAGCCCCGGCAGCCGACCTCCACTACCCAACTGCCACCACGCTCCAGACCGCCCTCCACACGCTTGGGCCGAGAATCACATGTGAGTGAACATATTTCTGGACGGTGCGGAATCATAAGACACACCTTACTCATTCTGCACAGTCACCACGCCACATTTGATGGGTTCAGACAGCAGGCAAAACATCATAGAGGGAAATGTATATATATATATATATGCATACATACATGTTTTCAGATATGTATACCAAAGCCAGGAGTAAACCCTGAGCATGGCGGGTGTGGCCCAAAAAGAAAAAATAATTCCTCAGAATTAAACTGAGCAAGTACATGAAAAACCATGTTAAACCAAACTTTAACAACATGTTAGTGATATCCTGTAGAATGTCTTTTTTTTTTTTTTTTTGCTTTTTGGGTCACACCCAGCGATGCACAGGGGTTACTCCTGGCTCTGCACTCAGGAATTACACCTGGCGGTGCTCAGGGGACCATATGGGATGCTGGGAATCGAACCTGGGACAGCCTGGGTCGGCCGCGTGCAAGGCAAGCGCCCTACCCACTGTGCTACTGCTCCAGCCCCTCCTGTAGAATGTCTTAATGGCTCCTGCCAAAATAGAACAATCTTCACACCGTTTCCTATATGAACACTTTTTTTTAAGCATGTTCAGCAGTTCTTCATAACAGACACTACAAAATCTATTCTTTCAGTTGTGTTTTCGAACAGGGATTGGGGCGTGGGATGGAAACATCCCGAATTTGGGGGTGGGAAGGGGTCATGGTGGTGGGATTGATGTTTGAATATTAAATGTAATCAGATATTGTGAACTAACTTATAAAATATTGTATGCCTAAAACTCGACTAATAATAATTTTGTAAACTGTGGTTCTTTAATTAAATAAACATAAAATTTTAAATGGGAAAAGAATAAAAGGCTCCTCCCATTTATAATCGCATCAGAAAATAATTCCTCAGGCTGGAGAGATAGTACAGCAGACAGGGTGTTTGCCTTGCACACGGCCGACCCGGGTTTGATTTTCAGCATCCTATAGGGTCCCCCAAGCACCGCCAGGAGTAATTCCTGAGTGCAGAGCCAGGAGTGACCCCTGAGCATAGCTGGGTGTGACCCAAAAAGAAAAAATAATTCCTTGGAATTAAACTGAGCACGTACATGAAAAACCTATACGCTGAATTTTATGGCATTACTGAAAATAATGGAAGACAACAAGAAATGCAAAAGTTTGTGATGTGCTTAGGGTGTGTTCAGGGAATCATTCTCAAATGGCACTGGGCTTCAGGGAACGGTCGGTTTCCGTCATCCCTGTCACAGCACTGGCGAGTGAGGGGGGCGGGGGTGTCCGCTGTTCTGTCCAGCCAGGGCACGAGGCTGTGGTGTCCAGGGTTTTTTCCCATTATAGTGAAAACTCCATGCCCGCCTTTCCCAGAGCCCCCCGGCAGTGAGCCCTCGTGCCTGGGCCAGCTCTTCAATCCCAACAAGGACATTTTGAAGGGAGTGGAAGGAACCATCAGACATGGGATTGTAAGTAAAGGCCCTCGGGTGTCTGTGATACTGTAGACTGATGTTGATTCACTGTATCACTGTCATCCCATCGATCATCGGTTTGCTCGAGCAGGCGCCAGTAACGTCCCCATTCGTCCTAGCCCTGAGATTTTAGCAGCCTCTCTTTTCTTGTCCTTCCCAGTGGAAAGAAAAATTACATGCAAGGCAAGTTGGAGATCTAACTTCCTCTGAGGTGAAACACGGGAGGTGGGTGGCTCCCAGAGGAGGGTCCCGACCGTGGTGGCTCCCTGGCAGGGTCTCTGGCTGCCCTCAACCAAACCTGGCTCGAGGTCACCAATCGCCGGAACAGCTGCAGAACAGCCGGCACTGGACACAGACACCATGGTAGGCCGGGCGAGCATCTCTGGCGAGCGTCTCTGGTTTCCATCCCGGCGTCTGTGGTTTTGATGGGAGGGGTCTCCCTGCTTGGGGGAGGGCAGCTGCCAGCTCACCTCTGAGCTGCGAGCAGGCAGTGGGAAAGGGGAAATGGGAGCTTGCCACAGTGAGGACAGGCTCCGGAGCAGCGGACATGAAGAGTTCCGAAGAGCTTACCGTGAAAATGTGAAAGGAGGGCCCGAGCGACAGCACAGTGTGTGGGGGGGGACTTGGCCTTGCATGCGGCCGATCCGGGTTCGATACCGGCATCCCCTGAGGTCCCCTGAGCACCGCCAGGAGTAGTTCCTGAGTGCAGAGCCCAGAGGAACCCCTGAGCATCGCCGGGTGGGACCCAAAAAGAAAAAAAAAAAAGAAAATGTTAAATGAAACCATAACTGTCTACAAAAAATATGGCTGCAACAAGGACAGGAAGACACTGAAAAGCTTCGGATGGAAAGAGGGGACTTAAAAAAGCACCTCTGAGTCGAAGAATCCAGGCGCGAGACTTACTATTTTACAAGGAGAAATGGTAAATAGAATCGGTCCATCGGAAGCGTGGACGTGAGATACACACGCCACAGAAGACAGAAAACGGAATCGTGGAACTTGGAAACTGTAAACCCTGACAGCCCTCGGGGACCGCATCAAGAGAAACTCTGTCCGTGGCGGCGGGAAGGCGGCTGCGGTGGTGGGATTGGGGGGGATACTGAGTGCCAAATCACCTCAGGCACTTTGCACACCATGCGGGGGTGGGGTGGGCGTGGGGAGAAACTGTCCCACATTTTGAAAAAACTCGACAAACATTTGGGTCAAACCTTTGTCAGTACTTTCAGGTCACGTCCGGCTCAGTGCTCAGAAGTACCCCCAGCGGTACTTGCGGGCACCGAACGTGGTGCCAGGGACCAGACTGGAGTCCGTGGAACACAAGGTCAGCAGGTGTCAGATGTCTGCGCTATAGAGACTCTCGAAGGAAAAGGGGAACGCCATGCTTGAAGAAACAGAACCTTCGTGCTGCCCTAAGCTTGATTAACGAAACACCCGAATGCAAGAAGCTCCGAGTCCCAAACAAAATAAACTAGAAAAGAAGCACCCCGAATCCAGACGGAGGAGGTGCAGCCAGCACACCTTCTCCAGATGGAGCCCTGGCGACACTGAGCAGCAACTAACACGGCTCCGGCTTGCGGGACTGGGACACATCCGAGCTTTTCTAAAAGCTGAAAACATACAATCTTTTAATGGAAAACCAATTGTCAAATGCTTCCTTCGTAGGGCTGTCTTTCTTGGGGGGGGGAACTCCAACAACAATAGTGAGTTTTGTTTTGCAATATGGAACATAATCAAAGTAAAGAGAAAATGAAGTGAAATTCATCAGTTATACAGTTGGGGGTGGGGGGCGGGGGCAGGGGGTATACTGGGGATTTTGGTGGTGGAATATGGGCACTGGTGAAGGGATGGTGTTTGAATATTGTATAACTGAGACATAAACCTGAAAACTTTGTAACTTTCCACATGGTGATAAAATAAAAACTTTAAAAAAAGAAACACCCCAAAACACATAATAATTTTTAAAAAATAAGTGTAAGAAGATAACACTCTAGGCATCTTGGAAAAGACAAACTGTACATTAATTCATGGCTTCACGGACTCTTCCTACTCAGAAACCCTTCCCCCCTGAGGTTCTGTTTTATTTGGTTTTGGGGGTCACACCTGGCAGTGCTCAGGAGTTCCACCTGACTACGGGCTCAGGAATTATTCTTGGCGGTGCTTGGGGACCACACAGGATGCTGGGGACCAAACCTGGGTCAGCCTCGTGAAAGGTAAAGGCCCTCCCTGCTGTACTCTCTCTCTGGCTCCTCCCCTGAGGAATTTTTATGTGACCCCTGGTATATGGATATATAAAGCAGGTATACAAACCAAGCATCTACTGACAATAAGTGACAGGGATATTTTTAAAGACCATTCAAGCTTGGAGAGAGTGCCGTGGGAAGGTCTTACCTCATATCTGGTGACCCGAGCTAGAATAGCTGGGCACCCCAATGTGGTACACTGAGCACTGCCAGGAGTGACCCCTGAGCACAGACACAGAAGTCAGCCCTGAGCACCATAGGGTGTGAGCCTAAAAAAACCACCACCAACAACCCAAACCAAAAAGGCAAAGTAATCTTCATTTGGGGTCACGATCCGAGGTTTAAGAAGCAGGCACCAGATAACGCCCACAAGACACTGAATAGATTTGTCACAGATTCTACACAGAGGACAAGAGAAAGGCTGAACGAATCAAAGTTCCCCGAGAAGCGTTTCCAGCAGAAAATCCCCAGTCCTGCCAGACTAGAATTTAAGGGCAAGAACGTGTAAAATTATTTACCGCGTAAATAACTATTGTAAATAATTTAAAATATTAGAGCAATTCTCCAACAAACCAACCTTGCAAGAAATATTGAAGCATTTCTTACTTAATGGGCTGGAGCAATAGCACAGCAGGTAGGGCGTTTGCGTTGCACGCGGCCGACCTGGGTTCGATTCCTCGGTCTCTCTCAGAGAGCCCGGCAAGCTATGGAGAGTATCCCGCCCACATGGCAGAGCCTGGCAAGCTACCTGTGGCGCATTCGATATGCCAAAAGCAGTAACAACAACTTTCACAATGGAGACGTTACTGGTGCCCGCTCGAGCAAATCGATATACAAGAGGACGACAGTGCTACAGTGCTACAGTGCTTCTTATTTAACGAAAAGCAATTTTACAGGGGAGGAGTGAAAAAACAAACTATGAAATGTGGTGCTAGCCAGATCGTTCAAAGAGCTGGACCCAGTGTGAGCTGTGCACAGGAGAGTGTCAAAGCTCCAACTCGAACACCACGCGGTCCCCAAACACCAGCAACACATTTACACCGTAGAGCGGCAGAGATAGCACAGCAGGGAGCGTGCCGGCCCTGTGCGCGGCCGACCCGGGTTCGATCCCTGCCACACCCTATGCTCTCTGAGCCCGGTCAGGAGTGATTGCTGAGTGCAGAGCCAGCAGTAACCCCTGAGCATTGGTGGTTGTGGCCTCAAAGCAACAATAACAAAATTTACAGCAGAAGGGGGTGGGGGGAGAAATTAAAGTCATGCCCTGTGGAAATGGATGCACAGTCAATGGGCCTAATCGAGCCTACGGGACACAGCGGTTGTGGAGGCCGCACAGCTATTCGGAAAAGATCTGAGTGGGCCAGAGACAGTCCCTGGTGCTCAGGGCCTTGCACGCGGCCAGCTCAGCTCAGCCTCCAGCCACACGGAGCTGGGGGGTGGCCTGAGGAGCCGGGGACCCGGGGGCCAAAGGTGGACCCCCAAAGCCTCGAGGATTCGCTCGTGTGCTGCTCTGTGGCCGGGTGGGTTTGGGTTGGGTTCACCGAGCTGTTGCCTCCGCCCCGGAGAAGACCGCTTTGCTCCTTGCGTATGCGCCGATGAGAGGTGTGTCCAAATGAATCAGACCCTTATGAGAGTGACAGATACAGTGACGCAGCGTAAAGAGAGTTTCTCACCCCACTAAGGAACAGATACACAGAGACAGGCAGTGACAGCTCTAGGACATGGACCAAAGAGCAGGTTTAATCCGTGTTTATAAGGCATCTGGTCCCGCGAGAGAGCCCAGCGGGGAAGGCCCTGTCCTGTAGGTGGTCGCCCCGGGTTCAGCCCTCAGCCCTCTGTGGGTCCCCCCAGCCCTGCCAGGATTGACGCCGAGCACAGAGCCAGCTTAGTCCTGAGCCCCACAGGGCACGGCCTAGGGACAAACGGAACAAAACACTCTGCACCCCAGGGAGTGGGAATGGCCTTCCCCACCCCTAGTGCACTCAGAACTTTTTCAAGGGTAGATCATAGTTTGTTTTTTGTCCATTTTAAAAAAAAATTGGGGGCTGGAGCAATAGCACAGCGGGGAGGGCATTTGCCTTGCAAGCGGCTGACCTAGGTTCGACTCCCAGCATCCCATAGGGTCCCCCGAGCACTGCCAGGAGTGATTCCTGAGTGCATGAGACAGGAGTAACCCCTGAGCATCGCCAGGTGTGACCCTAAAAGAAAAAAAATTGAATTACTGTGAGATAGATACTTTCCTAGTTGCTCACGATTGGGTTTCTGTCACACAGTGTCCCAACACCTATGCCTCCACCCGTGCAGGTTTCCCAGCACCCGTGTCCCCAGGCTCCCTCTCATCACCCCCACACCCCACACCCCCGTCCCTGGACTGCCTGTATGGTTTCACATGAAACATGAATTCACAAAGATATATGAACCTGCACATTCAATGCGGCATGTGTCACAGTAGCTGATTAAAATTAAAACTCACAGTCGCTGATTAAGAGTCACGTGACTGGAAAAATGTGGAGGGGGGAGGGGCCAGAGCAATAGTACAGTGGGGAGGCACTTACCTTGCACGCGGCCAAGCCGGGTTTAATCCCCTGCATCCAATATTGTCTCCTGAGCACTGACAGGAGGAATTCTTGAGTGCGGAATTGGGAGTAACGTCTAAACATCACCAAATGTAGCCCAAAAAAGCTAAATACATTGGAAAAAGAAAGTGGAGTACTATGCAGCCATCAAAATCTGCCACAGCTCAGATAAACCTATATGGCTTTACACTTAGCAGGTGTGTCAGGTGGGAATGATAAACATCAAATTATCTTACTCATGTGTAGAATACAAAAACAAAAAATAACTTTTGAGTATAAGAGCAAATTAGCCGGTACAAGAAGGGAAGGAGGCAGTTTCCTGGCGAAGGCTGGCCTTGCCCTTACTGGCGAAGGGCAGGCGAAGGGTGGTCTCTAGCGAGGCAAGCCGGATCTCGCTTAACGCAAGGCTAAGCATCATCAGGCAGCATCAGGCAAAACCAGGAGAGAGTTAAAACCCTAATGCACTGCAAAGTCCGGGCCAGAGAGAGATGAATTAGAGAGAGGAAGGGAGAGAGAGGGGGGAGGGAAAGAGTGAGGGAGACAGAGAGGAGAGAGATGAGAAAGACAGAGAGAGGGAGAGAGATGAGAGAGACGGAGAGAGTGAGGGAGTGAGAGAGAAAGTGAGAGAGCAAGTGTGAGAGAGTGAGAGAGGAGAGAGAGGAGAGAGAGGGAGGGAGCGAGGGAGAGACAGGGAGAGAGAGAGAAAGAAAGAGAGAGGGAGATAGGGGTAGAGAGAGGGAAAGAGAGAGGGAGGGAGAAAGGGAGGAAGAGAGGGGAGAAGGAGGGAAAGAGAGAGGGAGGGAGAGGGAAAGAGAGAGGGAGGGAAGAGGGAGGGAGAGGAAAAGAGAGAGAGGGAGAGAGAGGGAATGGAGAGAGGGAGGGAGAGAGAGGGAGAGAGGGGGAAGGAAGGAGAGAGAGAAGGAGAGAAAGAGAGAGAGGGAGAGAGAGGAAGGGAGAGGAAAAGAGAGAGAGGGAGGAAGAGAGAGGGAGGGAGGGAGAGGGAAAGAGAGAGGGAGAGAGAGGGAGGGAGAGAGGGGGAAGGAGGGAGAGAGAGAAGGAGAGAAAGAGAGAGAGGGAGAGAGAGGGAGGGAGAGGAAAAGAGAGGGAGGGAGGGAGGGAGAGGGACAGAGATGGAGGGAGAGGGGGAGGGAGAGGGAAGGAAGGGGAGGGAGGGAGGGAAGGGGAGGGAGAGAGAGGGAGGGAGGGGAGAGGGAGAGAGAGAGAGGGAGGGAGGGGGAGGAGGGAGGGGGAGGAGGGAGGGAGCTCGCCCCCTCTCCAGGCTTCTCAGGCGCCTGCCTGCTGGAGGCCCAGGGTGGTCCCTGCAACACAGCCGGGGAGCCCCGGGAAAGCCTAGCTGGGAGCAGCCCCTGAGGGGGCCAGGTGTGGCCGAGAAGCCACAACAGACGCCTGCTGTTGCCTGTCTGCTCTCCGAGTGCCTCCACAGTCCCGCACCTGGAGGGAAGCTTCCGGCTCCTGCTGCAGCCCTGGGCCCCGTGCAAACGCCCACAGGCCTCCCGGGCCGCGAGGGCATGGACAGCGCAGGATTCCTGGGGGAGCCCGAGAGACAGTGCTGCGGGGAGGGCCCTTGCCTTGCACGCGGCTGACCTGGGGTTCGATCCCTGGCACCGTATAGGGCCCCCCTGATCCCTGCCAGGAGTGATCCCTGAGTGCAGAGCCAGGAGTCAGCCCTGGGACTGAGGGAGTGGAAGCTTCCGGGTGGGGGCTGGGGGCAGAGGTGCTGGAGGGACAGCTCAGAGGGCAACCCCTGGCAGCATATACAGTTCCCTGAGCCCAGCTGGAGTGACTCCTGAGCACAGAGCCAGGAGTATGTGCTGAGCACAGAGCTAGGAGTAAGCCCTGGGCGCAGAGCTAGGAGTAAGTCTTGAGCACAGAGCCAGGAGTTAGTCCTGAGCACAGAGCCAGGAGTAAGCCCTGAGCACAGAGCCAGGAGTAAGCCCTGAGCACAGAGCCAGGAGTAAATCCTGAGCACAGAGCCAGGAGTAAATCCTGAGCACAGACCCAGGAGTAAGCCCTGAGCACAGAGCTAGGAGTAAGCCCTGAGCACAGAGCTGGGAGTAAGTCTTGAGCACTGCCAGGTGTGGGTCCAACAATCAAAGTACAAAAACAGCCCTGACATGGGGGCTGGAGCGATAGCACAGCGGGTAGGGCGTTTGCCTTGCACGCGGCCGACCCGGGTTCAAATCCCAGCATCCCATATGGTCCCCTGAGCACGGCCAGGGGTAATTCCTGAGTGCAGAGCCAGGAGTGACCCCTGTGCATTGCCAGGTGTGACCCAAAAAGCAAAAATAAAATAAAATAAAATAAAATAAAAACAAAAACAGCCCTGACAGAAAGAGAGCAGGGGCCCCACTCTCCTGGCCAGTGGCAATTCCTGGGCGTCCGCCCGGTTTCCACATCTGGATCCCCCAGCCCCCTCCCGTCCGCTCACACGCATTGGGTTGGGGGTGTGCAGAGCTGGGGGCCACACCCAGCTCTCACACACGAGCCACACCCCAGCCTGGCAGACGCCGGAATCCTGTTCTCCCGACCCCGTTTCTTGCGGTAAATAAACCTCCTCTGCCCAGTGCATGGACGAAGGCACCAGAGACACGTACAAGAAAGAAGCTGGGAAAAGGTAGCGACCGAAGGAGCAATAAAAATGATCACACAGCCCAGAATAAGTATAGGAAGCACAGAATTAGATAAAACCGGACTTTTATTAGATAAAAACTATAACTTCACTGAAATACGTCAGAGAAAATTGACTAAATAAAACTCCCTCGGCCATGGATTAGGGGATGTCAATATTTAAAGATTTCAGCCCTCTCTAGCCTCCCGGCTGAACGCAGTCTCAGAGTATCCTGATTTTTTAATGTGGCAAAATTACATTTTCGTCCATCTGGCAGAATAAATCATATAAAAGGATAGCAAATGAAATTCCCAAATGCAGGTTGTTAATGGAAGACTTACCCTCCCAGATATAAAATAAATTATAAATGTTATAAACATATTACACACAGACAGGCCTTTGAAATGAAACAGGAAGTCCAGAAGCGAGCGCGAGCACAAAGAAATATAATCCACGGCGGAGAGGCCTGTGGGTCTGCTCCGGGGCCACTCGGCTGTAAGGAGCAGGGACTCGATATAGCATCTCTTCAGAGAAGCGTCGACGCGCCCTGCATAGACCAGGGAGACAGGTCTTGGCTTCATTCTTCCGAACACTTTGTTTTTCTCCACCCATGTCTCAAACCTTCTGACCCCTCTGAAATAAGGGCCTAAGCAGGAGTGTCTCTCCACGGCTTGGAAGCCCGCTCAGGTGCTGGGGGAGAGGGCAGCTGGATGGAGAAGGGAGCACTGAGTGAAGGATGCTCGGAGGGCCCGCTCGGGATGGGAGATGCGTGCTGAAAGCAGACTCTGGACCAAACGTGATGGCTGCTTACTGCCTGTATTGCAAACCATGACACCCAGAAGGAGAGAGAGTGAAAGGGGATGTGCCTGCCACAGAGGCAGGGGTTGGGAAGGGGTGGGGGTGGCGGGAGGGATATCGGGAACATCGGTGGTGGAGAATGGGCCCTGGTGGAAGCATGGAACTCGATCATTGTATGACTGAAACATTAGCACAGAAGTTTGAAAGTCTGTAACTGTATCTCACGGTGATTCATTAAAAATTTTTTTAAAAAAAATTATGAGGCCAGAGTGATCGTATAGCGGGTAGGGTGCTTGTCTTGCAAGTGGCTAACCCAGGTTCGATTTCTGGCATCCTATATGGTCCCCCGAGCACCGCCAGGAGTGATCCCCGAGTTACTTCAGAGCCAGAAGTAACCCCTGAGCATCGCCGGATGTGACCCAAAAAGTCAAATAAATAAAAAATAATAATAAATAAATACAATTTAAAAATAAATAAAAATTAGAAACGTAATTTCAAAAAGGGCCTAAGAAACCCAGAGCCCGGGGCTCCCGTGGGGCGCGCCCGTGGCAGGTGTGGGCAAGGGCTGGGGGTTCCAGGCGCTGTGTGCCCGGCCCACACCCCCAGCACGTGCCCGGATGAAGGACTTTTCTAGGTGACCACTGAGCAGTACCAGCTGGGCGTGCTCTCGCCCGGCCCGGCCGCGGAGGGACAGTCCCCGCTGTCGGGTGCTTCCAACACACCGTGCATGCCCTTGTGCGTGGGGCGTTCCCGGGGAAATGTGCGAACTGGGGCACACTATTCTTTGGGGTTGGGACCCTGCCCAGCAGTGCTCGGGGCTAGGCCTGGCTCTGTGCTCAGGAGCCGCACGCTGCACCGGAGACTCAGCCAGCCAGGGACTTCCAGGCTAGTGCCTCGACCCCGCTTCCGTCACGTCACGTCTCATGCATGGCAACGGCTCGTGCTCTCAGCCTGCTCTCCCCACCCAGCAGTGCCTCTGAGACCGACGCCATGGGACACTGGGCCCGGGAGTCCAGTAGTTCTGGCTTCTTAAGACTGTGGGTCATACCGGTTGAAGAAACTTTGGTACATCTACACAACGGAATACTATGCAGCTGTTAGGAGAGATGAAGTCATGGAATTTGCTTATAAGTGGATAGACATGGAGAGTGTCATGCCGAGTGAAATGAGTCAGAGAGAGAGGGACAGACATAGAGGGACTGCACTCATTTGTGGAGTATAGAATAACATCACACAAGGCGGACACCCAAGGACAGTAGACACAAGGGCCAGGAGGATTGCTCCATGGCTGGCAGCCTGCCTCATGAGCGGGGGGAGAAGGCAGCTGAGATGGAGAAGGGATCACTGAGTCAACGATGGTTGGAGGGATCGTTCGGGATGGGAGATGTGTGCTGAGAGTAGATAAAGGACCAAGCATGATGACCTCTCGGTATCTGCATTGCAAACCATGATGTCCCAAAGTAGAGAGAGAGTCTGGGGGAAATTGTCTGCCATGGAGGCAGGGGGAGGGTTGGGAGGGGGGGATACTAGGGACACTGGTGGCGGGGAATGTGCACTGGTGGAGGGATGACCATTGATCATTGTATGATTGAAACTCAAACATGAAAGCTTGTAACTGTATCTCACGGTGATTCACTTAAAAAAAAAAGACATGATCTGCTATGGGGTCACATAACTGAATGGGGGGTTCCCAAAAACATTCAAACACAGTGGAAGATTTCTGAGCGCAAAGTGATCAGACAGTTCAATAGGGACCGAGGAGCAGCTCCGAGGGGTCTGGCAGTGCTCCTGGGTGAAAGGAGGGTCTGAGAGGAAACCACAGAATCAGCCCTGCAGTAGGTGGAGGTGGATGGGGGGGACGGGTCCCGCGGGAAAGGGATGACACATGCGTGTCCCAGTCTAGCTCTGAAGAGGGGCCAGAGCCACGGCCCCGTGGGGAGGGCACGGCCTCGCAGGCGGCCAGATCGGGCTCAACCCCGGCATACCCCCCACAGGGCCCTCGGAGCACCGCCAGGAGTGACTCTTGAGTGATTCTTGAGTGCAGAGCCAGGAGGGGCCCCCCAAGCCCCTGACAAGGAGCTATGAAGAGGTGTGGGAAGGACCCCAGGATGGGAAAGGATGTGAACCCCGCCACCTCAAAGCTAAATAAACCCCTGACAACAGAGGGGAGAAGGTGCCCAGGCAGCGGCTGGCGGTGCCCGCTGTGTTGTCAGGGGGCGCCCCCCACCGCGTCCCAGTCATGGTACCCGCCCTCGCGCCTTGCGTCCCCAGGACACGGGTGCTTGTTCTGTCCAGGCCAGTGGCTGGGCCAACAAGGACCCAGCAGCAGACGCTGGGGCATGAGTTCCTGCCATGAGTCCCACAGCCCCTCTGCCGTAGCTAAGTGATCCCACCCAGCGGGAAAGGCGGTCCCAGCCCCCGAGGGATAGAAAGAGCTGGAATAGGAGTGGGCAGCCCGGGCGTATTGGAGGCTGTGGGCTGGGTTCTGTTCCGTGATCCCCGAGTCACGCGTCAGGAACCCGCTACATGTCCGTTCCCGGCTCGTGTCGCCATCCCCCTGGCTGGCACCCAGGAGGGGCCCCTGGGCCAGGGCAGGCACCAAACTCCAGGCCCCACGTGGCAGCTGCCCCCGGGCTCCTATGAGCAGCCCACAAAGGGCCCACATCCCCCACGCCCTGCCAACGCCCGGCACTCACCAGCGTTCTCAGTTTTGTCTGCTTGGTGTAAAATGATCGTTACTGTCGCTGTAAATCGTCCTTCTTGCTTTCGCACGGGCTCGAGGGTCTCGTCACTTGCTTATTGGTCATCGGATCCTCCCTCTCTGAGCTGCTCATCCGCAGCTTTTTCTCATTTTAAAAATTAGGGCTCCTACATTCTCCATGTCGGTTCTTAAGGGTTTTTCTTGTGAAAATCTTTACGATATGCCCATTAGCATATTTCAGATGTTCAGTAAGATGAATCTGTTCCTACACCCCAGAGAACAACCTGTCATCTCAATGGACCACCTTCTCCCAGCTTTTTAATGGTGAAAATGTTTAACCAGAGACATGTGTGCTGGGCTAGACTTGGGGACCATTCCTTGGTGCCATCCATGACTGGGAAGCGGAGAGTAGAACAGCAACTTCCATGTAGGCCCAAGGCCGCAGAGGAAAACCCTCCTCAGGATGGGAGTCAAGGGAAGTGGGGAATGACCCCTGTCAGGGCAACGCAGGAGATGCTCTTGGCAAAATAATGCCACTTACCATCACAATTATTTTGACCACAAGTGGCAGAAAGTCAGTCAACAGTGCTGATCTCTAAGAGAGAAATGAACAGCTTTAAGTAACCCAGAATTGCACCGATAGAACATGAGGGTGTGCGGGGCTGGAGCAATAGCACAGCAGGTAGGACGTTTGCCTTGCATGCGGTTGACCCGGGTTCGATTCCCAGCATCCCATATGGTCCCCTGAGCACTGCCAGGGGTGATTCCTGAGTGCAGAGCCAAGAGTAACTTCTGTGCATCGCTAGGTGTGACCCAAAAAGAAAAAAAAATTAAATTAAAAAAATTTAAAAAAAGAACATGAGGGTGTGGGTTTCGCAGTGTTACAGCTCCCCAAATTTCTCTCCGGCATCCAAGGAGGTCTGCTGCCTTCGGGGCCAAACTCCTGGCAACTCTGTCTGAAGAAAGTGGCCTCTCGGGGCTGCAGCTCAGACAGTTCCCCACCCCTGCCCTGACTTCAACATACATGCCACATGGGTCATGGATTCAAGGGGAGGGGGGCAGAAGGAAACCACGAAATTGTTTAAATAAAAATATTTGCACACAGAAGGACTAGGGCTTGAAACTTGCCTCTTTAACCATGCCACCCAAATCAGAGTCCAGAAGAGAAAGATCCCCGTGCCGTGTCTATAACTGAAGCCAAGCCAAACCAGAGTGTTCTCGGCAGGACTAGGAAACCAAGGAATGAGTGTGTGTGTGTGTGTGTGTGTGTGTGTGTGTGTGTGTGAAGATTTGCACACTGTGTGTCAGAGTGACAGCATCCTGTTCGATAGATACCCAAGGTTCTTAGCAGTGAACACAAGCTGGGCCTTATCTCGGAAGTCGGAGCATGTGACATGAATGACGCAAGGAACAGTGGGAGTGGAAGGAATAAAGGATAAGATGCTCAAAGCTGGCCAGTTCCCAGTGGGAACTCAGGGTGCCCGGGCAAGGGGTCCGAACGCCATCGCGCCACCTTTTGGAGAGGCCGCCCCCCCCCCCGTAGGAGAGGGGGATGCATTTGTTCACTCACAGAGAGTGCCCACGGCTCCATGCGTGGAGAAACTCGAGGATGCCGAGAAGGCCTTTGCCCTCCACAGACCTCGCAGGACAGAAGCTCTCAGCCTCGCCCACCTGGCAGCCAAGGTCCCCGGGTCATAGGCAGATGATGGCACAAGGATAGCTACGGCCTGCACTCGGGGGCGCCCACTGACCAGGGCTTCGAACACCTCTCGAGAAGCAGGCTGGGGACCTGGGAAGAGCTTGCAGGGGTGCAGGCCTGCGGCTGACAGATGGCCAGTTCTTCCCAGCATCACCTACTGAGTCAAAGCAATGAAAATCAAATTTTCCAAAGTATTTTGTCAGTATCAACAGGTTGACTGTAAAGTTTATGTGGAGGCATACAAGATCCAGAACAGCCAATACAATGTTGGGGGGAAAAATCCAAAAAACAAAGTTAAAGGACTACAAGATCATTGTCGGTGATTTTAATGCCAAGAGAGGACCGAGAAGGTCGCCCAAGGAACTCCACATCAGGACCCAGGCCTAGACTGGAACGATCAGGGTGAGAGACTGTCTGAGTTCATCATGTCGACCAAGACCATCCATGGTAACTCACAGTTCCAGAAGGCCGAATCTAACATTGGACCTGGGAGTCTCCCGGTGGACAGTTCCACAACAAAATTGACCATATCATATTTAATCGAAAGTTTTGCCTGACCAATGGTGCTGTTGTCCCAAAATTCCAAACCGGATCGGACCACGGTCTTCTTCATGCAAAATTCTACTTCACAGAGTGGGGAGAAAGGACTGCAAAGTTTAAGAAGGGAACTCCCAGAATGCCCACCAACTGGGAGCTCTTTGGCACTATTGCAGCAACGTGGGAAGATGTCATTGTTGACAACATCGATGAGGAATACGATCGGCTGGTTCAGCACCTCCAAGACTGTGCGAAGAATGCAGAGAGTGGGAAAGCCACAAACAGACACCTGTCTTCAGAAACTCTTAAGCTCATTCGTCAACGTGGTTTGGCACAAGCCTCAGGCAACCACAAGCTAACGTCCGAGCTCACAAAGCTGTGCAGAGAAGGGGCTGGAGCAATAGCACAGCGGGGAGGGTGTTTGCCTTGCACACGGCCGACCCAGGTTCGATTCCCAGCATCCCATATGGTCCCCTGAGCACCGCCAGGGTTGATTCCTGAGTGCAGAGCCAGGAGTAACCTCTGTGCATTGCCGGGTATGACCCAAAAAGCAAATAAAAAAATAAATACATAAATAAAAAGCTGTGCAGAGAAGCGATAAAGGAAGACCTCAAAGAGAGAAGAGCAGCAGTGTTGGCCAATGCGGCAGAAGCTGGGAAAAGTATTCGCAACACTTGCCTGTCCTTCACCATCCAAGACCAAGATGACTGCCCTCTGACCTCCTGATGGATCTATCACATCTTCCAGAAGGGCAATGGAGAGGATTATTCACGACTTCTACTCGGATGGATCTCTTCGATAGCCACGTCCACCTGCCCAGATACCAAATTCCACAGGATGAAAATGTCGTTCCCAACATTCTCCCTTCCGAAATCTGACCTGCCATTTCGTCAGTCAAGACACATACAGCACCCGGTCCAGACAAGGTCAGACCCGGACACCTAAAGAATCTGCCGCCACTACTCATCAATACACTGGCTCGGTTCTTCACACCTGCCTGTCCATATGCAAGTTTCCATCCCAGTGGAAAACTAGAAGGACTGTTCTGATGGGCCGGACACGTAATGCGATTAAGAGATGACCACTGAACTAGAGCTGTTACCGACTGGATTCCACGGGACATCAAAAGACCGCGTGGCCGCCCACCTATGAGATGGTCAGACTTCTTTGTCAAAACCCTGAATGAATGGTTTGAGGTTCTTCGTGTTCCTGGGGCGAGCAGATATCACTGGGCTACACTAGCATGTGACGGGGATGAACGGAAACATTACTGGCGCCCACTGGAGCAAATCGAAAATCAACAGGATGACAAGTGATACAAAGGGCTGACTTCAAAACATAATGCTAAAGTTAACAGCATGCAGTGCTAGTAAGAATATATAGTAATGGATCAATTGATCAGAACAGGGAATCTAGGAAGAGGGCCCTCTCAGCACAGCCATTGGTAAATAACAGTAGCAATAGAAGCAGCACAAAGGGATGAAAATAGTCTTTTCAACAATTGGTGCTGGGTGGGGCTGGAGCGACAGGACAGCAGGGAGGGCATTTGCCTGGCACACAGCTGACCCGGGTTCGACCCTTGGCATCCCATCCCAGCCTGAGCCCACCAAACTGATTCTGGAGCCCAGGGCCGGGAGTCAGCCCTGAGCATCGCCCTTTTGTGCCCCCCCCCCAAAAAAAAACCCAAATAGACAAACATACAAAAACAAGACAAATGGTGCTGCAACATCTGGACATCCATAGGTAGAAAGTATAACTAGACACATCGTATACCTTCTGTCACTGTCACTGTCATCCTGTTGTTCATGGATTTGCTCGAGCGGGCACCAGTAACATCTCCATTGTGAGACTTGTTGTGACTGTTTTTGGCATATCGAATACCCCACGGGGAGCTTGCCAGTCTCTGCCATGCGAGCGAGATACTCTCGGTAGCTTGCAGGGCTCTACGAGAGGGGCGAAGGAATCGAACCTGGGTCGGCTACGTGCAAGGCGAACGCCCTACCTGCTGCACTATCGCTCCAGCCCTTAATAGAAACTAAATCAAACTATATCTTCTAAATCTAAATCTGAATCTAAAACTAAATCAAACTATGCCATAGAAACTATACCTTCATAGAAAGTAAATCAAAATGGACCATAGACCTAAATACAAAGCTACAAAACCCACATAGTATAAAAGAATCAAACCTGAATGACCTTAAGAATCTTGATACCTTAAAACAGTTTTTTAATTGAATCACTGTGAATTACAGAGTTAAAGAGTTATTAATCCCTTCACCAATGTCCACTTCTGTCCACCAAAGGCCCAGTTTCCTGCCCATCTCCCAGGGTGCCTCTCGGGCCGACGCTTCACCCCTCCACCCCGTCCTGGTCTTCCCTCCCGGGGCTCATCTCGCTCACCCTCGAGGTCAACTTCCCACTGGAACCATTTCCCCTGCCCTCACTTTCTGTTGCCTTCGGACATGTGTTATTCCCCAATTAAATTTCTTTGTATCATGCACCCGAGAGATTATTCTGTGTCTGTCTCTCTGTCTCTGAGTATATTCACTTCACAGGAGTCTGCGTCTCCAGGCTTGTCCATGTAGCAGCAAATTGCACGACGCCATCTTTTTTATGGCCGAATAGTATTCCACTGCATTTGTGCACCAGAGTTTCTTCATGCTGTCATCTGTGCTCAGGCCCCGGGTGGTTCCCAGACTTGAGCTATTGTGAATAGTGCTAGCATAGACCAAGGAGGGCAGATGGCTCTTCTGGATTGTGCCTTTGAGTCCTTGGGGAATATTCCAAGTTGTGGAGGTGCTCGGACCCATGCCTTTGATGATACAACACTACACACTATCTACACAAGAAATGATTGATAAACTTGATGTTACTAAAGTTGAAAACTTTTTTGGGGGGCAGAGCTATAGTTCAGCGACTAGTGGCCCAGGTTCCAGCCGCAGGTGTTCACCTGAGCACCTCCAGGAATAGTTTCTGAGTGTAGAGCAGGAGTAAATCCTGCGCATCACTGGTTATCGCCCCCACCCCGCCAAAAAATAAGTTCCAAACTTTTGTTCTACAAAAGACATTTTTTTAAATGAGAAGATACATTTTATTGGAGTACCATTGGTTTATAACTTTAGTTTCAGGAATATAACATTATAACGTATTTGTATACTATGTTAGAAAAACCACTGAAAGTCCAGTTTACATTCACCGTGACATACATATTTACCCCTTTCATTCAATCCCCTCCCCACCACAGCCCTGGAGCCCACCGTCTTATCTCCATAGTAACTTAAATTTTGTTTGTTTCATTCATTTTTAAATTTTCATTTCTTTGTATGCTTTGGATATGTAGGTTTATATTCATATAGCTGTTACACTATATTATGATCACAATAAAAATCTAATTCCTTTCCAACACCATAAAATTGGCTTCCTTTGTGCATTTTATTTCCTTGCTAGGTCTGTTCTCCTCTGGTAACAACCATTCTATGTTTAAAATGTTAGATTTTTTATTTTGTTTTGCTTTTATGTCCCTTGATACATTATTCTGTTACTTTTTGCTTTGCTACCAAAATGTTCACATATTAGTTTCTATATATGTTCTAGTTTGGGGTTAATAACTCCTTAAATTAAAACCATCCAAAACTTTACATTATTACAACCTTACCAAAACATTTTATATTGTCTCATTTCAAATCCTATATGTTGGCCTGTGCCTAATTCCTGTAGTTTTACTTAATTTTAGTAGTTTAATTTTTTTTATGTGAGTGAACCTACTTCAATAATATATTTACCTTTTCCAGTGAGACTTTTGTCATTATGTGTTTTTTTGATGGATGTTAGGTAATGTTTTGATTCATCTTCGAGAAATGCCTTTAAACATTTCTTGCATTTCTAGATGCATTTCTATAAGAAGCTGCGGGGAGCCAAAATGGGTTAGTAGAACCTCCTGGATCATAGTCTTTAAGGAGCAGAGGGGCCTTGCCGTGCACGGCTGCTCCGGATCACAAAAGACATTTTGAAGAAAACAAGAAGACAGGCCACGGACAGATATAAAGTATTTGCAAAAACCTTATTTGATGACAGTGTTATACATAATCCACAAAGCAGCAAGCCAGGTATAGACCCTAAGCCCTGCCACGTGTGACCCCCAAAACAAGCAAACAAACAAAAAGTCCAACTTAAAGTGGGCCTGGGTGGGCTGTGGCTCAACGGTCTAGCTCATGCCTTGAGTGCACAAGGCATGTCAAAAGCAAAAGTGGTTTAAAAATTGGCCAAAAACCTTAACCAATACCTCGCCAAGGAACGTGGACTGAGGACAGATAAGCACCTAAAGGAATTTCCACATTTTCACCTTCAAGGAAATAAAAATTAAAACAATATACCTCTATGCCTCTGCTAGAATGACCAAAATTCGAAACACTGACATCTGCTCTTGGTGGGTCAGGAATCCGGGGAGAGCTGGGGACTCTGGAACCAGCAGAGCCACGCGGGACGGAACCTCACGAACCAAACATCCTCTTACTCTCTGCCCGGCCCTGTGTCTCTTAGTCTCACCCACGGGAGAGAGCCACGTGTGCAGAAAGCTGTCCCTCTCCAGAGTGGCACTGTGTGTCTGGAGCAGTTTTGTTTATAGTCGCTAAAGCTCAGGGGCCACCACAATGTCCTCTGGCAGTGAAAGGGTGGATAAATCACGGCACAGTAATGCAGTATTATTCTCCGTGCAGAAGAAGTGAGCTACCAAGTCACTGACAGACACGAGAGGAACTGGAGTGCACGTCACTAACTGAAAGAAGCCAATTATTTGGCTCCGGCCTGTATGATTCCGGCCACATGACATTTTGGAAAAGGCAAAAGCTCTGGGACAGAGAAAGATCAGGGGACCCACATCTCACTGACGCCACGAGGCTCACCTGCCTGTTCCAGAGACTCGGAATGAAAGCTCGAGAGAGACCAACCAGCTGCAAAACTTCCTTGGATTCACCTGTCCTGGCTGAAACCTCTGGGGTGACCTAGGGAGGGGGTGAGCTAAGTCTCCGCCCTGCCAAAGCCCCCCAAGATCCAGGCAGCTGCCACCAGGCTCTGTCTGAACCCCACCACCTCACGGCGAAGCACCACAGAGATGCCAAACTGCCAAATATTTCAGGTACACTGTTTGTTTGTTTTTTTTGGCTGAAAATTCTGGGCCTTCTCAGAGTCTAGTGGGTGGCAAATACCCGCCCCCCCATACTCCTGAAAGTCCCGGCAGACACACCCACCACCCACCCCCACCGCTATGTAAGCTCACCCCCCAATCGAATATTCTGGATTTCTGGATATCTCCAAATTCTATAATATTAACATCCCAGTAGGAGCACAGCAGATTAGATGGGATGTAGCGTAGAAGCCAATGAACTCCATTAACAATTATGTACAGTTATATAGTACACAGATGACACAGATGGTTACATTGGGCTGGAGTGATAGCACAGCAGGGAGGGCATTTGCCTTGCATGCGGCCAACCTGGGTTCGATTCCTCCACCCCTCTCAGAGAGCCCGGCAAGCTACCAAGAGTATATTGCCCACATGGCAGAGCCTGGCAAGCTACTCGTGGCGTATTTGATATGCCAAAAACAGTGACAAGTCTCACAATGGAGACATTACTGGTGCCCGCTCAAGCAAATCGATGAGCAACAGGATGACAGTGACAGGTTTCTGGTGAGGCCGGAGCAATAACGCAGTGGGGCGGGCATTATTTGCCTGGCAAGCAGCTGACCTGGGTTCGATCCCCAACATCCCATAGGGTCCCCTGAGCCAAAAGTCCTTCCTGAGCGCAGTCAGGAGTAACCCCTGAGCATCGCCGGTGAGGCAACAAAACAGAAAGAGCTTTTCAAGGTCTTCTCGAGACCAGCAGAGGGTACTGACCTGGTGGGCTCATCTCCGAGCATGGGGACGTGGGGCTGAGAGCCGGGGTGGGGGTGCGAGGAGGGCGGGGTGGCTCCTGGCCTCCTGGAGGACTGCGTGACCACCACACGGGCATCCTGCCTTCCTGAGAACTGACCTGGGCTTCACGGTGATCCGAGTGCTGGGACTTCCTTTCACTTGGCTTTTAGAGGCCAGGAAATACATCCAGGGTGCAGGGAACACGGTGAGCACCGTGGGCTGAGTATTCAAGAAGGTCCCAGGAGAGAAGATGGGTGAGACTAAACCTTACAGAGGTGACAGTAAAGGACCAGAGCTTGCCTGGCCCACAGCTGACCCGGGTTCCATGCCCGGCATCCCTTATATCCTCCCAGCACCACCAGGAGTAACCCCTGAGCACTGTCAAGTGAGCCCCACCCCCTGTCTCAGAAGAAGTAATAATAATTATGATTGGAGAGTTGGTGGTGCAGACAGCTGCCCACTATGCAACGTCCACTTTCTCAGAGCCCCTGCATAGGCTGGGAGACTGATCCGCCCCAGACGCGTATGAAAGTCCTTTCCGATGAGGAGCTAGCCGCTGGGCTGGCCGCACACCCCTGGGGCCGCACACACAACAGCTCGAGAGAATTAAGATCAGGAAAGTCCTTCTACTACAATCCTGGGGAGCGGGGAGAATCTGATATGCAGGGTTGGTACCTTATGTTATTGTAAGGGGCTAGTTTTCAACAATAAATTGTAAGACCTGTAAAGAAACTTAAAATGGTTCATCTACAACAAAAGGGAGAGAGGAATGACCAAGAGACAGCACCACCAAGAAGACTGAGCCAGGAGCTCACAACACAGAGATTCTAAATCAGTTCACACAAAGAGTCATTGAGAAGGACTAAAATATGGTGACATCATACCAAATAAACGATATCAATCAAGAAACAGCAGTTATATGGACATATGGAAAGAGACAAACAGGAATTTTGGAGCTGAAATGTAAAATAACTGAAAGAGAATGTCTCTTCAAATCTAAACATTTATTAAACATTGTGTGTGTGTGTGTTGGGGCCACAGCTGACTGTGCGGAGGGGTTACGCCTGGCGTCCACTCAGGAATTCCTCCTGGCAGTGCTCGGGAGCCCATATGGGATTCCAGGGATCGGACCAAGAGCAAAGCCAGAGCCCTGCCCAGTGCACTATCGCTCCGGCCCTGAAATCTCAACACTCATCTGCTGAGGAGCCAGGGGCCTCACCCACAGGCTTGAGGCATTCTTTGCATGACCAGAGACCCAGGCCCGTTCCCCAGCCCGTTGAGTCTCCCAAGTAGCCCCCAAACACCGCTGGGTGTGACTCAAAAGATAAAGTAGAAATCAGATCATCATCATTTGAAAAATGGACCAACTGGTATTTCCCATTCTGAGTGACAAAAGATTCTGAGCCTCTGAACAAACCCATTGTCGGGGGCAGGGGCCACACGCAGGGGCCACACCCAGTGACACGCTTCTCGCTCTGCGGTCAGCAGGATTTCTTTCTCGGGGAAGGATGAATAAACATTAACAGGGTCTCAGACCCCACTGAAGACCCAAAAGCACACCAGCATGTTATTCTTCACAGCACGTCCACGGCATACCTGAGCATTGCACAACTGGAATCCCAGAAGGAGAGAAAAGAAAAAGGAGAAAGAATACTTGGAGAAACTGGGGCTGAAAACAGACCGAGTTTGAGTCAAAATATGAACCCTCATATCCAAGAAATGCCCCAAACTCCAAATAAGATAATTTCAAATACCTTCACACATGAAGGTTAAGGAGCCGAAAGCCAGAGGAGCAAAAACGGTCACTATTGAGGGTGGGACGGGCGTGGCTGGAGCCCAGGGCGGGGACGGGGAGGGGCTGCCTTGCACGCAGCCAACCTGGGTTTGATCTTCCACATGCCATCAGGTCCCCTCATCCCGCCAGGAGTGATCCTGAGCACAGAGCCGGGAGGAACCTCTGGACACCGCCAGGTGTGGCACCAAAACAAAGAGAAAAGAAAGTGAGAGAGGAGGAGAGAATGCGGGAAAGGGTTGGGTAAAGCTCCTGAGGAGAACGGAAACATCCAGGATGGACGTCCTTTTGATTCTTGCAGTAAGCAGCTGCTGGTCATACGGGAACCGAGGAGAACAAATTCCAGTGGTTACTGGTGCACGGGCAGAGGGCAGCCTGGGCTCTGCATTCGAGAGCAGGGCTTCCCCTCTCTCCATGGAGGCTGACACGCCTGCTAGCTGGAAAAGCAGAAGCTGATGATAGCCCCGGTATGGGCGAGCCTCTGACCCCAATGCACGTGCAAGACCCCAGCACTGCCCAGACCACCCTGCCCCCCTTCCAATGCCACCTCCTGCCAACGCCCAGTCTCCCCTGAAGATCCTACCTCCAAACCCGGCGGATGTGGCCCCGACCGGCCCCCTCAACCCGCCCTCTGAGTGCTCACTTTCGCTTTCACAAACGCTTTTGCTTTCTCTATCTGCTCTCTCACTCTTGAACCTTCCTCACACGGGAAGCAGGAGCCCGACGTCCGGGTTGAGACAACTCGCTTGCCTTTGCCCCGGCCGCAAAGAGGAAGAGCTCATCTTCACCCGCGTCCCGCGTCCAAGGCTGCCCGGCCACACAGCTCAGGCAGCGGCGGCCCCCGGGGAGGCCGGCGAGTGGCGGGCAGGAAGTCGCCCGGGTCCTCGTTAGTCCTTGAGATGACATTTTGGCAACCACAGGAGAAACTGTGATTCAGCAAGAGTCCCTTGAAACCCAGCGTCCAGAGTGGGTAGAACAGACTGGCAGGTCAGTGAGGGAAGGGAGCGGAGGAACACCGGAGCCCACCACAGCCGAGCGAGACCCCGTCACGCCGCGCCCACCCAGCTCCACAGAACATCTCTGAGGCAGAGCAGGTGTTAGGCCGTGACGGAAGCCTCCGAAAGCCTGAGACTCGTGCTGGAACGCGGCAGGGGTGTAAGCAGAGAGCTGTGGGCACAGGGGGATCCACCCAGGACGCACAAACGGGGCAAAAGAAACCAGATTCACCCAAGAATCAGTCGAATAAGAAATGGCAAAGGAAAATCTAAATAGAGGGAAATGCAAAAGCAGCAAATCCAAACTGAAGACTGGGGGGAAGCATGGAGCTCTGAGGCCATTCCAAAGCCAGGAGGAGCTCAGATCAATCCCATAAACTTAGAATTTATGGGAGAGAAGGGGAAGTGAACCCCAAAGCTAGCCGAGGTATGAAATAATCAAAATTAGAGTAGAGATAAATAAAATAGAGAAGGGAAAAATAATAAAGAAAATGAGGGAAGCCAACTGTGGGTTCTTTGAAGAGATCAGCAAACAGACAAACCTTCAGGTGAACGAACTAAGGGGGGGGGGGAAGATGCAAATGACTAAAATCTGAAAGGAATGTGGGGGAAACTAATGAGAGGGGGAAAAGAATCCATAATAGGTTACTTTCTAAGACTTCACACCAGAGAATTGGATGACCTAATGAAATGGACTGTGTCCGAGACCCTAAATCATCAAGAACGAGAAAATCTAGGTTGGTGGTGCTAGAGGGGGCTGAACAGGAGTCGTAAATCTGAAAAGAAACTCCCTGAAGCACTTGGTGACTTCACGGGTAAATCCTACAGACACTTAAAAGATAATTAATAACAATAACTCCCCGCCAGCCCCCGGCCCGCCCCGCCAAAGGGAGGTAGTCTTCTTATCCGTTCTATTTGCTCAAGGTTTCCTGACGCCAAAGCCAGACGAATAAACTACAACAAACAAGACACTACAAACCGATGCCTACGCCCCAAGAGCAGAGTGAAGCCAAGGTGCAGCTGCGAGGATGCCACCCACGGGTGCCCTACCCGCTGTGCTATTGCTCCAGCCCCAAGACCAGCACCCTTTAATAAAAAAATAAAATATGGAGTAGTAGGAAACGACCCCAAGGGTGAAAGACACGTACAAAGAAGCTCCAGGGAACACCGCGCGGGGAGCCTGTGCCCCAGACCGGAGTGCTCGGGACAGAATGTACACAACGTTCACCACTGGCCCAAGTGGCCGAGGTCCTCTGGGGGCAGAAAGATGGACACCAAGGGAGCCAGCAGACCCCACAGGGCCGGAGAGCAGACCCACAGAACGGAGTTTGTGGAGGGGTGAGGTGGGGAGAGGAAGCGGGCGGGGTCACTGGGGCGCAGGGGGAGGCTGGGCACTCTGGATGCAATAAGGCAGAGGAACAACACGCGTGTGAGACCGTCAATGACACGCGTGTGGAGCGCAGAGCCTCATGCAAGAGGGGGAAGAAGAAAGAGGCCCGGAACAGGAGAGGATGGAGGAGACTCAGCCCCGCCCCCCGCGGTGGGATCTTACAAAGAGAAAAACCAAAATATCGTGGGGAGGAAAATGTTCGGGCAGATAATGAGTTAGTGAACATGGAAAGACCCGTTTCATCTCTGCGTGGAGCCCCGAGACAGAAATCGCCGATCGTCTCGACTCTCCACAAAGAGAATGCTTTTTTTTTTTTTCAAAATTAATCCACGGGGTGAAAGATTTGCACCATGAAAATTATAATACCAAGTTAAAAATAAACGAAAGAAGCTGACACGCCAACGATCTGCCTCCGGGCGCTCCCTCAGGGCGTCCACGGCCTTGGTCCTGAGACCCTCAAAGGAACCTCAGAATGGACTAGCTCCCACAGAGGCCTCTCTGGACCCCAGCCGTTTACAATTTCAGAATTCCAGGAGCGCGGGGCTGCTTTTGCGGCCACGCAACCTCTCATGATATTCACAGTAAGCGACAGGAAATAAATTACCTAGCCTCTGCCCCTGGCGGGCGGGCTTGAATGGTGGTGGGAAATTTCAAAATAACGGCGGTGGGAAGTGGAAGGGTGGTGCGATGGGTGTTGAGCTATTGGATGCAATCAGTGAATGTGAGCAACCTTATGAAAATAAATTTTAAAAAATTAAAAAAACAAAAGAAATTAATAAATGGAAACAAACCCAGTTCCATGGAGAAGCAGACAGTGCTCCTTAGGCCACAGGTGCCAGTGCTGGGGGGCGCTCTGGCTGGGCACTGCTCCCGGGGGTCTCTGAAGACAGAATGCAGCGCCAGGGGCCCTGCGAACCCCCCCCCCCGGGGTGCCCTGAAGGAAAACAGCCAGGCTGATATTCTTAAAATACCAATGTTGCCTACGACAATCTAACCCAGTGCAATCACTGTCACTCTCACTGTCATCCCGTTGCTCGTCCATTTGCTCGAGCGGGCACCAGTAACGTCTCTCATTGGGAGACTTATTGTTACTGTTTTTGGCCATTCCAATACGCCACGGGGAGCTTGCCAGGCTCTGCCGTACGGGCGTGATACTCTCGGTAGCTTGCCGGGCTCTCCGAGAGGGACGGAGGAACCGAAACCCAGTGCAATGATCATCAAAATTAAACACAAAATGTTTCTTTTTTGTAGAAATAGAAAACCCACCCTAAGCTCCAAATGGAGCCCCTAGGGGCTCTCTGAATTAAAATAGTACCCAAAAAATCAGGCCAGAGAGGCCGTCGAGGGTTTAAGAGGCTTGCCTGCATGAGGCCAGCCCTGGTTCCACCCTAAAGACTGCCAGGCCCGAGCCCTGAGCAGAGTCAGAAAGACCCCTGGGCACTCCTGGATGGGCCCCCTCCCAAATAGTAGTAAAAAAAAAAGCAACAGGATGTAATAGTCATGCGTCTATATTTCAAAATCTACAGTGATCAATACTTCTTTGCTGCCATAAAGGCAGACAAGTAGACCAACTTATAGACTAACAGAAAAACTGTATAAATACCTGAAATATTCACTTACATTATCAAATAATTTTTTATAAAGCAGCCAAGATCTGTCACTAAGGACAGTATCTTTAACAAACGATGATCAGAAAAGTATAAATCCACATGCAAAAGAAAAGGGTTGAACAATGACCTAGAACCATCAACAAAGATGAACATAAGATATATTTTGAAAAGATTCAGCAGGGAAAAAGTATGGAAAAAGATTTTTCAAAGACAGTAATAACCTATTGAGCAAGGGGTGTAAAAAAAAGTGAATAAAAGACTCAGGAAAAATAATTAAAGTGTGTATTCACTGGTGACAAAATCTCTTAGTAAATAAGTAATAAGAGATATTCTTACTTTTTTCAGGAAAGAGTATCTATAAAATGCAAAACATGAAATATTCATAAGGGCAAGTTGGGACACAATGAAAGTCCCAACAAATACACAACAATCAAAACTTTATCAAGCACCTTTTCTGACCACAACGGAATGAAGCAAGAAATTAATCCCAAGTGGAAAACTATAAAGGGCTGAAACTCGAGGATGCTGGAAACATACCCCTCAAGAGTTCTTGGGTAATACAATAAAAAAGAGAAAGAAACTATTACCACCAAATCAACAACAATGAAGAAGCCCCCAGTGGACACCAGGGGAAGGAAAACACATCAATAAGAAGGTTTGAACTATCTAGACCCACATCAAAACCAAGAAAAAAACCCCAAGGAAACCATCTAACTTCATATCTAAAGGAAACAGAGAAAGAACAAATAAAAACAAAAATCGACTTCTGCCTCCCCAGACAAAAACATCGGTTCAATCAGGTCTATGCAGTGTCCGTGTTCACTGCAGCACTTCGGACGGCGGCCAGGGTGGGAAACAGCCCAGATGTCCAGTCACGGATGAGAGGGGAAGGATGCCTCAGTTTCCCCATACGGCGGAGTGCTCCGGAGCCCCCAGTTGGCTGCTCTTTGGGTGAAACTGGAGGCGTCGAGGCCAGCACAGGACAAATGCTGGGTGGTCTCGCTCATGGGTGGGCTACAGGGACGAACCAGGGGACGGCAGCATGAACATGATGAACCTCAGCCCGGGGCTGCAAAGCTGGTCTCAGGAAGCACGGGAGGGGCCGAGACTGAGGCGGCCTGGAGCTGTGGAACAATGGTGGACCGTGGGGCGCTTGGTGCTGGCGGGAGGGCAGTGACTTTCCCATTAAGCCCATGAGTATTAAACTACTGTAACTCCGCTACCTAAACGACGTTATGCGAATGTGTCGACATTAATACCCATGGCGCACCCAATATGCCAAAAACAGTAGCAACAAGCCTCACAATGGAGACGTTACTGGTGCCCGCTCGAGCAAATGGATGAACAACGGGACGACAGTGCGACAGTGCTACTACGGCAATCACGTTACCCAAGCTACAGTACAGTCCTAAAGAAAACCAAGACTCAGAGGATAAGACTCAATAATGCTAAATATCTTGAAAGAGAGCACAGAAGGATTCACCATAGCCGTGCCGCCGGACCCTGTGCCAGCTTGTTTCATTTGGGGCAACCCGGAGGGGGCGGGGGAGGCCCCTCCCCGCCTCAACGGAGCCCCCACAGCTGAAAAGCTCCAGAATGTCACCGCCATGCTCAGGGCCAGTCTCTGCACGCTCAGCTGGGCCTCACCCACGGGCGGATCTACTCCCGGGCCTCTCGTGCTTTATACACTGATACCCCAGGAGTCGCACATCACGTTTGGTGGGGTGCGAAGTAGAAGGCGGCCAGGCTGGGGGAAATACATCTCCACAGACGCAGGTAGAGGCACTCAGGGCTCAACCTTTAGCAGCATGTTACTAACCTCTGACAGAAGGGCTCAATGGCTCCTGGGTGAAATACAACAATCTTCACACACTTTCCTCGAAGAAACCTTTTTTGGATCATTTTTAGTGGATTGTTCATAGCACTGTAGCACTGTCATCCCGTTGTTTATCGATTTGCTCAAGCAGGCACCAGTAACGTCTGCATTGTGAGACTTGTGACTTTTTTTTGGGGGGGTCACACCCGGCGATGCTCAGGGGTTACTTCTGGCTCATGCACTCAGGAATTACTCCTGGCGGTGCTCAGGGGACCGTATGGGATGCTGGGAATCAAACCCGGGTCGGCCGCGTGCAAGGCAAACGCCCTACCTGCTGTGCTATTGCTCCAGCCCCTTGTTGTGACTGTTTTTGGCATATTGAATACCCCATGGGGAGTTTGCCAGGCTCTGCCATGCGGGCTCTCTGAGAGGGACAGAAGAATCGAACCCGGGTCGGCTGCATGCAAGGCACACACCCTCCCCGCTGTGCTATCGCTCCTGTCCTCTTCATAACAAGCAATACAAAATAAATGGTCTCGGTTCTGCTTTGGGGGCAGGGTTTGGGGTGCAGGATGGAAATATGGTGGTGGAATTGGTGTTCCAATGTTAAATGTGATCAATTATCGTGAGTAACTTTATAAAAACAAAATTAATTTAATTTTTAAAAAGATTTCAAAGGATAAACTAAATCAGACCACGTACACCCCAGTCAAAAGCGCAAGGATGAGTGAGTGAACGTGTGGAGTCCTGGGTTCGATTCCCAACACTGAAGGAAAAAAACCAACCCGAGCCCCCAAGAACAATCACCACAACAGACAGACACAGAAGAGGCACCAAACGCCTACACACACACAAAAGACCCTGAGAAACCACTGCGAACTTCCCCGTGCAGGAAGATGGAACAGCCCAGGGGAAACGGCAGCTTCCGGAACTCCTCGAGCCTCAGAGGCTGACCCGGGGGATGAGGGAAGCTTGGACGGTGACACAGGAGCTCGGGAACCAGCGTAGGAGCCGAGTGTCCCTGAGAGCAGATGTGAGCCCTGCTGTGTGCAAAGACGCACCAACACTCCCCTTCGCACGTGGGGGCTGGAGGCAGGGCCAGGCCTGGGGGCTCAGGGCACGGAGCCAGTCGGGGGTCCGGGAAGACAGTGGGGAGAGCCCGGGGCGCCGGCACCAGGCTGGGTCAGGTACAAGGCGCTGGGACCCTCCTGCCCATCAGGGCAGAGCGTGGTGGTGGGTCCCTGCCAGGGCCACCCGCCTCTTCCCTCCCGAGTGTCCCGCCCTCCCCACAGGCACCGGCGCAGACTCCGACTTCTCTGCTGGTTTCGCTGCTGCTCCTCGGTGCTCTCCTGAGCAGCCGGCAGCTTTGGGGGACGGAGTTCACGGGCGTGACGGTGCACACCAAGAACAGTCACTCACCGTCCCGGGCCCTGGGCCCCAGCGTCGGGGGCCCCGCTCTGAAGAAGCAGAGCTCGCTGTCTCTTGGGTGAGAACCAGGGGCTAGAGCACAGCAGGGAGGGCGTTGGCCTTACACATGGCCAACCCGGGTTCAAGTCCCAGCATCCCATAGGGCCCCCCCCAGAGCACCGACAGGAGTAATTCCTGAGTGCAGAGCCAGGAGTAGCCCCTGAGCATCGCCAGGTGTGACCCCCCAAAAAAGAACCGAAAACCAGGGGTGCAGGGACCTGACAGTGGTGTGGCCCGGGCTTGAGCCCAGCACCAGCCATCCCGACGCGTCCACCCACCTGTTGACTGAACGGTGAGTGACTCCATTAGGGGCCGGGGCTTCTCACTCACCGGGGAGGCCTCAGCAGACGACCCCGAAAGCTCCGCCCCAAACAGTGGAGCCCACAGCGGCGGCCTGGAGTCGGCTGCTGGAAGAGCAGCTGTTTCCTGACCCAGAGCAGGGAGTAGCCCCCGCCACTGGCTCTTCCGACTCACCTGAGCGCCCTGAGGCTGAGCCCAGGGAAGTGCAAAGGCCCCGGGGCAGCATCCTGCCCTTCCCACCATAGGCTGGTTCCCAGGCGCGACAGAGCCTTGCACAGGGGTACGAGGCTTCCCAACTCCGAACCACACTACATAGGGACGTTATCAAAACAGCATGATCCTGCCACGGGACTCCGCGCCAGGCTGTTTTCACTCGGGGCACCCCAGAGGGGGCAGGTGAGAGCCCTCCCCGCCCCCAGGGACCCAGCCCCGGCAGCTGATCTCCAACATCCAGCCACCGCCACGCTCCAGGCCGCTTTCCACATGCGTGGGGCCAGCCTCACGCATGAGTGCAGTCCCACGGAACCCAGGTAATGCGGAACTCTGTGACCCTGGACCCTGGGCTCAGTGGGACCCGGGAACTGAGATCCTCTGCCTGCCTCCCCCCGTCTCCGGTGACCCGGGGGTCACACCCACAAGCTACTTCCTGTCAACCTCCTCACTGGCCACCGTCCAGAACTCACGGCTGCTTCTCCCGGGAGGGAGCATAAAATGAGGCCCCGTAACCAGGCCACCGGACCCCACGCCAGGCTGTTTCCACTCAGGGTGTCCCGGGCGGGGGAGGGTGAGAGCCTGCCCTGCCCCAGAGGACCCAGCCCTGGCAGCCGACCTCCACAACCCAACAGGCCGCTTCCCACACGCTCGGGCTGAGCCTCACGTATGATGGACACATCATGAGACACGCCCTACCCATTCTCCGTAATTACCATATTTGATGGGGTTCAGACAGTAGGCAACAAATCCTAGAGAGAATATATTTCTATGAATATATACATATTTTAAGACATATATACCAAAGCTCACACCACCCAAACCCTGACAACATGTTAGTGATATCCTGTAGAATGCCTTAATTGCTCCTGCCAAAATAGAACAATCTTCACACCGTTTCCTATATGAACACTTTTTTGTAAGCATGTTCAGCAGTTCTTCATAACAGACAATACGAAATCTATTCTTTCATTTGTGTTTTGGGGCAGGACTTGGGGCTTGGGATGGAACCATCCTGAATTTGGTGGTGGGACGGTGTCATGGTGGTGGGATTGGTGTTTGAATTTGTCCAGTTGTTCATCGATTTGCTCGAGCGGGCACCAGTAACGTCTCCATGGTGAAACTTGTTGTTACTGTTTTTGGCATATCGAATGCGCCACGGGGAGCTTGCCAGACTCTGCCATGCAGGCGGGATCCTCTCGGCAGCTTGCCAGGCTCTCCGAGAGGGGTGTTTGAGTATTGAATGTAATCAAATATTGTGAAGTAACTTATCACTCTCTCACTAGATGGAGGAATCGAACCCGGGTCGGTGGCATGCAAGGCAAATGCCCTACCTGCTGTGCTATCACTCCAGTCCTAAAGTTCTTATAAAAAACTATAAATGGAAATTCCATATTATTCAGGAATATCACCCCTTGATGGAAAATTTTTGGAAAAAATTTTTGGAAAAAAATACAAACATCCCTCAAAAAAATAGGAGTTAAGCCTCCATACAAGCCAGCAATCCCAATCCCTGGAACAAACCCCGAGTGTGCAAGACCACGATGCAGAAGAGCCACCTGCACGCCTACGTCCATGCTCACAGTCTCTCAAATCTGAAACCCCCCCTGGTGCCCAGACGGCTGAGGGGGTGAGTCAGCTGTGACACAGAGACACGTGGAATACTATCCGGCCATAAGGAAAGACGAAGCCCTGCAATTGGCTGCCACACCGATGGGTCTGGAGAGGATCCCGCGGAGTGAAGTCAGTCAGAGGAAAGGAACAGACAGGATGATCTCACTCGTATGTTGGATACAACAACACATAGTCGGGAATAGCCAGTGCCCAAAAGCAAGAGAGATGAAGGGCAGGAAAACTGGTCCCGGCAGGAGGCTTACACTGTGTGTGTGGGGCCAGGCCAGGCCAGGGAAGGGACCACTAGGACAGTGGTAAGGGAACTGGTCACTCCCAAGGAGGATGGGAGCCTCTTATTTTGGGGGGCTTGGGGGTGGGTTACACATGACAAAACTTAGGGGTTAGTCCTGACTGCACTCAGGACTTCTGGCGGTGCTTGGGGGACCATATGGGATACTGGGGCTCGAACCCAGGCCACAGGACATCTCCAAAGTCTACAACACTGAAAATCTAGTAGTAGCACAGCGGAGTGGACGGATGTAGCATAGAAGCCAACCGGTCTCAGGCAACAGAAACGTTTACCCAGAAGGCTTAGCCCGCGACACCTTGGTGAGCCCTCCGCAAGCTCTTAGTGTCCATGGTGAGATGCAACAATTTACACCCATTTTCTTCTAAGGAAATATATTTTTATTATTCAGTGAGCAATTTATTGGTGACAAGTAATATAAAATAAATTATTTTGGCCCTGCCACAGGGGCGGGCTGGAGGGGTGGCCGGGAAAATGGGAGACAGTGGTGGAGGGATTGGTGTGGGAACAGTGAGTGCCTAGAACACAGCATCGTGGAAACTTTGTAACTTCAGGGTTTTCATGACGTGTAGAGGGAAAATTATACATATGTGACCTTACCCATTATATGTAAACTCCAACATATATTAGCACAGAATTTACTTTACTTTAAAGTTTATTAATGACAGATAAGACTTGATTATTACCATGATGAGATCCAAGTATAAAAGAAAATTGAATGCAATATATTTTATTTTAACATTTTAAAAAAATGTTTATATTTTTAAATTTTATTGAATCACCATGAAATAGTTACAAGCTTTCATGCTTGGGTTACAATCACACAATGATCAAACACCCATCCCTCCACCAGTGCACATTCCCCACCACCGATATCCCCGGTATACCCCCCTTTTCCACCCTCCCCCTGCCTTCATGGTAGACAACATTCCTCATATTCTCTCTCTACTTTTGGGCAACACAGACACTGAGAGGTCATCATGTTTGGTCTGTTATCTACTTTCAGCACACATCTCCCATCCCAACTGGTTTCTCCAGCCATCATTTTCTTAGTGATCCCTTCTCTATTCCATCTGCCTTCTCCCCTCCGCTCATGAAGCAGTCTTCCAGCTGTAGGGCAATCCCCCTGGCCCTCGTATCTACTGTCCTTGGGTGTCAGCCTCATGTGATGTTATTTTATACTTCACAAATGAGTGCAGTCCCTCTATGTCTGTCCCTCTCTTTCTGACTCACTTCACTTAGCATGTATAAGCAAATTTCATGACTTCATCTCTCCTAACAGCTGCATAGTATTCCATTGTGTAGATGTACCAAAGTTTTTCTAACCAGTCATCTGTTCTCTGGCACTTGGGTTGTTTCCAGATTTTGGCTATTGTGAACAGTGCTGCGATGAATATATAGGTACAGATGTCATTTCTACTGTGCCTTTTTTTTGATCCTCGGATATATTCCCAGAAGTGGTATTGTGGGGTCATATGGAAACTCAATTTCTAGTTTTTGAAGGACTGTCCATATTGTTTTCCAGAAAGGCTGGACCAGTCAGTATTCCCACCAACAGTGAAAGAGCGTCTCTTTTTCCCCAAATCCACGCCAACACTAGTTGCTTTTGTTCTTTTGAACGTGTGCAAGTCTCTGTGGTGTGAGATGGTATCTCATTGTTGTTTTGATTTGAATGCAATATACTTTAGATTACAGAGCTGAAAACTTTCTTATGTAAATGAGAGTAGGCATTTCATAACATTGTGTTCAATGGTTTTAATTTCCTTACTTACATAGGTGAAAATCATATAGCCGTCACAAATTGGCTGTTCCTGATTTATTTTCTGATCATTCTATTTGCCATTTCTTTAAGTTTTGTTGGAGCAAATGATATAAAGTCAATTTTCTCTGTGCCCAAGGAGGCAGGACAAGTTGGGAGGGAAACTGGGGACATTGGCGGAGGGAAGGTCACAGGGCAGCGTTGGGACACTAAGTGCATGAAACAACTGTGTTGTGAACAGCTTTGCAAATCATGGTATTTGAATAAAAATCAAAATTTATATAGCAAAAACCCCCAACGAAATAATTCTAATTTAAGACAATATTGTCTGCCGGAGAAAAAGCCATGTCCAGAAGGCATCTGTGTTGGATGGCATCATTGTTCTGCCCCAGTCCAGGCCCTGAGCAAAGTGTCAGGAGCCCACAGAAACGACACCAGTTCCTCCCGCTGCGGATCCTCTGCTCTTGTCCCTCTCCAGAGAGCGAGACGGGCTGGAGTCGTGGACACTGACTGACACTCTTGCTCACGGAACTCGCAGCGGCCACCGGGCTGCTGCACAGCCTTCTGCAGAACTGCCAGGGGTCCTTCTGCACCCGTGTCTTTCCGTGGGCCATCCGTGTCCCCGAGGGGAGACATGTGCCACTCAGTACCTAGTACTGAGCTTCTTAGAACTCACCCACCTGTGACCCCATTCACGCAAGAAACACCACCAGGCCAGCACTGCTGGAACCCTTGCAGTCTGATATGGCGGATTATTCTTTTCATTGAGCCACTATTAGATACAGTTACAAGTGTTCCTGTTTCAGTTTCAATCATACAATGACCGAACACCCATCCCTCCACCAGTGCACATTCCCCACCACCAATATCCCCAGTATCCCCCCGCTCCCCCCACCACAGCCCAGTCCTCACCCTGCCTCTCTGGCAATTTCCCCAACACCCTGTCTACTTCGGGGCATTATATTTTGCTTGAATTTTCCCACCCCCATTCAAGCCTGCCTGTAGGGGCGGACACTAGGTAATTTATTTTCTATTGCTCACTTTGAATATGACGAGAGGTCACGCGGCTGCAAAAGCAGTGGTGTGCTTCTGGAATTCTAAGACTGTAAATGGTTAGGGGTCCGACTACATCTCTGCAGGGCAATAGTCCATTTTGGGATTATGGCTGATTTTAACGGATTTTTGGTCATGGCAGAGGAACCCAGGTGTGTGTAATCCCATCAACGGTCAAATCCAGAGACTTAAAAGCGACCTCTCAGAAGCGCGCGGCTGCAAGCGGGCGTGCGTTATCTTTAGCCTACCTCTCCCTCTAGGAGAAACTGGCAGTCTTCTGAGAGTTTCCTGCCCCCATGGGACAGCCTTGCAAGCTTCCCATGGCGTATTCATATGCTAAATCCAGTAACAAGCTGGATCTCATTCCCCTGACCCTGAAGAGCCCCCAGTGCAACATCGTTAGGAGGGCCAAGTCGAAATAGACTTGTAAGATCTCAGGGAAAGGACGAAATGAGATGTTACTGAGCCCGCCCGAGAAATCGGTGATAAACGGGATATTGTGATTGTGACTGTGATTGGTCATGGCACATCGGACACCTTCAACTGCTGCCAAAATTACGTGACCTGCACATTCAGTTCTGTGACCCAGCGCTGGACATGCTCACAGCATCGGGAGAGCCAGGGTGAGGAGAGGGCGCTGTTCCCCCCCAGGCACCCGTGCTCCCTCCTCAGCACCTGGAATCAGCCTGAGCATCGCCGCGTGTGAGCGAGAGAAATGTAGCTCGGGGCTACGGCTTCACTGGCGCTGTCCGAGTGGCCTTCACTTGGGAGAAAAGTGAGATGGTTTGGGAGTTGTGTCAGGGGCTTCTCACGCACATGTTGGTGCTCTGAGTGTGTGGGCAAAGGTGTCCCCCCCCCGCCCCCCGCACACGTAAAACTAAGGACGGGTGGCAGTGAGCATGCATGGGGTTTGCGTGACTCAAGTGCATCAAAGATGGTTGCTCAGACTCCCACTTGAAGAGTCTGACCCATACCAGTCAGAGGCTGGTGACGCGGCATGTGGCCCGGCCTAAGTCACAATTCCTGTGGGGGGGAGGGGATTTTAAGTGGCAAACACCAAAACCTCAATGTGGCTTTTGTACAGAGACCAAAGTAGAATTGGTTGGGGGAAAAAAAACTTCACAAAGGATGGGTACTTGGCAATTGTATGACTGAAATGTGATCACGAAAGTGTGTAAGTCTGTAACTGTATCTCATGGTGTTTCATTAAAAAATTTAAAAAAAAACTCCACATAAAAATAGAATGCAGGGACTGGAGCAATAGCACAGCGGGGAGGGTGTTTGCCTTGCACGTGGCCAACCCGGGTTCCATTCCCAGCATCCCATATGGTCCCCCGAGCACCGCCAGGGGTGATTCCTGAGTGCAGAGCCAGGAGTAACCCCTGTGCATTGCTGGGTGTGACCCATAAAGCAAAATTTAAAAAAAGGAATGCAATTTTTCCCCAAGTACAAATGAAACATCCACCAAGTCAGAAAACAAACCCCGCCATGTTTGCAGGAAGTAGAACCCTACCTGAGCAGAGGCTCCGAACACACAGAAATTAAGCCGAGAACAGAAGGGAGCTGGCACGTGCCCGACACCGGGAAGGGAAGCAGCATCTGCAGGCAGCCTGTCAAGGAAAAGCTGCCCAGGCAATTGAAGATGTTTTGACTGGGGGGTCTGGGTCAGTGGTGGGGTCTGCCTCCAGGCGTGAGGTCTCAGCTCCAGTCCCTGGTGCTGCCCACACGCCGAGGCAGATCCCGCTGATAACCAATGGTTGGGGCCCCTGGTGCCCCCACAAAGCACGTGGACTCCCGCTTCTCACCACACCTGGGTGTGAGCACTGCAGCTAAAGCGTGAGAGCCCGTGCACACCACGGCTAAGTGCAGAGCCAAGTGTGGGATTCCCCGTCTGTGCAACACCAACTAAGGGGGACATTTAAGTCAGTTCAGTGGATGCGTATCTTGAATTAAATGTGTTAATAATTAAATAAATGATTAAATAAATAATTAAATGAATTAAATGGAAGTTAACATATGGCTGATCAAAAGTTGTCAGATGAAGCTAAGCAGAAACATAGGAATAACGCTCCAGAGTGAAAACACCAGGAAAGGAAGCACCGGGGCGGAGCAGAGGACAGAGTTGGGATAGGGCACCTCTCGCCAACGGCCAGCCCAGATTTGGTCATGGCACCCCACTGGGTCCTCTGGGAGCCACCAAGAGTGATCCCTGAGCACTGAGCCAGGAGTGAACTCCGATCACGTCTTGGTATGGCCCAAAACCAGAAAGAAAAAGGAGAGAAAAAAGACAGAAGAAAGAAAGAAAGAAAGAAAGAAAGAAAGAAAGAAAGAAAGAAAGAAAGAAAGAAAGAAAGAAAGAAAGAAAGAAAGAAAGAAAGAAAGAAAGAAAGAGAGAGAGAGAAAGAAAGTGGGGCTGGAGCAATAGTACAGCAGGTAGGGCGTTTGCCTTGCACGCGGCTGACACGGGTTTGATTCCCAGCATCCCATATGGTCCCCTGAGCACCACCAGGAGTAATTCCTGAGTGCAGAGCCAGGAGTAATCCCTGTCGGTTGCTAGGTGTGACCCATAAAGCAAAAAAAAAGAAAGAAAGAAAGAAAGAAAGAAAGAAAGAAAGAAAGAAAGAAAGAAAGAAAGAAAGAAAGAAAGAAAGAGAGAGAGAGAGGGAGGAGGGAGGGAGGGAGGGAGGGAATGAGGGAGGGAGGGAGGGAGGGAAAAAGGAGAGAGGGAGGGAGGGAAGGAGGAAGGAGGGAAGGAAGGAGAAAAAGAAGGAAGGGAGGGAGGGAATTAGATCAAAGGCATGAGCTGAGCCTCAGCCCACACCCTGGGGTGGCGTGAGCCTCCAGCGACAGTCCCTGGGCTTTCCAGGCCCAGGGTCTCCCTTGGACACGCGTCTCACTTGCTCCTCTCCGCCCTTTGCTTCTTGCTTCTTCCACACTGGAGACGCTCGTGTTCTCCTTTGAACACATCTTTTCTCTCCCCCCTCCCCATTTTTCTAAGCAAGTTTCGATCAATAAAAGCTATCTTGCTGCACGAAAAAAAAGTGTTGTAAATTACAACACCTCAATAAAGATTTTAAAAAAAGAAATTAGATAAATAAGTTAAACCCAAATTGAGCAACAAATAATAAAGAAGAAAGCATAAATCAATAAAATTAAAACAGAAAATTTATAAAGGCAGTCAAACCAAATACCCTTCCTCAGAAAGATCAATAAAATGAATAGACCTTGAGCTTGATCAATCAAAAAAAAAAAAGACAGACACATACATTACTGGTATCAAAAGAGAACAAAATCACTTACAATATGGATTTTAGACTTAGGAGGATATATAATATTTTAAACATTATATCCATATGTTTGACAAAGCATATGAAATGGACAAATTCATTTAAAGATGTTTTAAGCTTTCTAAAAAGACAATTTGATTATCTAGGTATTCTTACAGAAAATAAGAACGCTTCCGCCCAGAAGACACTCCAGTAGCAGGCACTTGCCCGCGTGCAGCTCAATCCCGGCACCCCACACTGATCCCCAGTGGCTGCCAGGACTGATGTCTGGGCACAAAGCACATCGTCAGGTGGGGCTGGAGTGATAGCACAGCGGGGAGGGCATTTGCCTTGTACGCGGCCGACCCGGGTTCTATTCCCAGCACCCCACAGGTTCCCCTGAGCACCGCCAGGAGTGATTCCTGAGTGCAGAGTTAGGAGTAACCCCTGAGCATCTCCAGGTGTGACCCGAAAAGCAAAAAAGAAAGAAAGAAAGAAAGAAAGAAAGAAAGAAAGAAAGAAAGAAAGAAAGAAAGAAAGAAAGAAAGAAAGAAAGAAAGAAAGAAAGAAAGAAAGAAAGAAAGAAAGAAAGAAAGAAAGAAAGAAAGAAAGAAAGAAAGAAAGAAAGAAGGAAAATCAGTAATCTAAGTTCCCACTGAAGAATGAGGTGAGCGAATTAAACCCAAAATAGGAAGAAAGTCAATAGAACCAAAGAGATAAAGCAAAAAGATTTTTTAAAGAAACCTCTAGCTAGGCTAAGCAAAGCAAAGCAAGAGATAGAAACCACCCGGGTACATGCCGTCAGCAGTCAAGCAGTACCCGCGGGGCGAGGGTACCAGCAGCCTGATGGTGCCTCCAGGTACCCCAAATCACCACTGTGCCTTTGACCGGACCCTGACAACTTGGATCAAGTTTCCTGAGAAATTTAGTGACCCAAAGTTAGGTATGTGGGAGCCACGCCCACAAACCACCTCCGGCTCAGCTACACAAGCTCGTTTATCGGCCTTGCTTCAGAGACCCGGAGATAAATCTCAAAAGAGATCAAACCCCGAAGTTAACCTCAGACCAGTGCAAGGCTGAACAGACCGGGGTAAATCGGGGAGGGGCATCAGCCTGTGCCCACCCAAGCAGTGACCCTGGCAGTTGCTTGTTCCACACTCTGAAACCGCCGCCATGCCCTGGCTGGACTCTGCCATCTCAGGACAACATCCCTGAGATATAATCTGCTGGAAACTTGGCTGTGCAGATTTTGTTGCTGAAATCTCCAGGCTCCAGGCTTTCCCTGTTCGGGGTGGGCTACCTCCCCACACCTCCAGTCACGTCCACACCCCAAAGCTGCCACCCAGTTAAAAAAAACTACTCCAGCCTTACCTTCCTGATAAAAATACTGAATGCCCTGATCACACATGATGACCTCTTAGTACCTGTACTGCAACCCGGGACGCACAAACAGAGAGAGAAAGAAGAAAAGTGCCTGTCAGAGAGGCAGTCTGGGGGGGTGGTGGGTGCGTGGGAGGATGGTGGGAGGGAAACGGGGGACATTGGTGGTGGGAAATGTACATGGTGGAGGGGTGGGTGTTGGATCATTGTATGGCTGAAACCCAATCATGAACAGCTTTGTAATGGTCTGTGTCATGGATATTCCATTAAAAAAATTAATTAAAAAAATTTAAAAAGCAAACAAAAAAATAGAAAACACAATTCACTAATATTAGGGGAAAATGAGGAGATGGACTACAGGTGCCATAGATATTAAAAATATCATAATGAAGAACAGCACAAACAACTCTATGCCCACAAGTGGGTTGGCCTCAGTGAGGTACGCCAGTCCCATAAAAGATGCAGTCTACACAGGATTCATACAAGTAGACAGGAACCACGTAAGGGCCCCAAGTACTGATAGGGAATCACTAATTGATAACCTATCAACACAGAAACAGCCCCAGGGGGCTGACTGATAACTCTATTAAATGTTGTGTGGATGGGGCGGGGGCAAGAGCCACATACAGCAGTGTTCAGGGTCCTGCCGTGCCAGGAGCTCACGTATGTAAGAGGTATGTAAGATATGTGCTGTATCATATGAGTCATGTCCCTCACTTTGCTAAACACTTAAGGAAAAAAATTATACTGATATTCTAGAACCTCTTTCAGAAAGTAGAAGCAGAGATAATTTTTTTTCAGTTCATTCCCTGAGATCTGCATTATGAGAAAGTCAAAGTAGCTACAGATATTAATGAAAATAAAGTGATAGACTAATCTCCCCCATGACCACAGATGCAAAAATCATCAACTAAATATTAGCACATCCAATTTAACAATGTAAATAAGAATTATGCCCCGTGACTTAGCGGGATTTCATTCCAGGTATACAAGGTTGGTTCAACATTTAAAAACCAATCAATATAATCCATTACATCAACAGACTAAGGAAAGGTAACATAACAATACCCACAGATGCAGAAAGGACATTTGACAAAACCAAACACATATTGAAATTTCTGCCCTTTGTAAAACACTTTGAAGACATATGATAGAGAAACAACAGGTTTAGGGGGATATTTGCAAATGTTTATGATAGAGGGCTTCCATCCAAGCTACATAAAAAAAAAAACCTCTCAAATGTTAACAATAAAAATTCATCATAGTATAAATGTGGACAAATATTTCAAAGGGTATTTGACTAAAGTAGTTAAATAGACAGTAAATTAATGTGTGAAAAAGTCAATAGAGAAATGCAAATATAAGTCATAATGCGATACTGACCTTGCAGATATAATTTTTTAATGTTAAACCAAGACAATAAAAAAATCCCTAATAAGCCCAAGTTTTGCAAAGAATATAGAGCAACTAGAGTGTTCTTAGGTTGGTGATAGAAATTCAAAATAACAATCATCATGTTGGAAACATTTTGGCTATTCCTGTAAATTTAACATACATTTACAATATGCCCATATGAATCAACCCTGGACTTTTTCAAAAAGAATAAAAATTTTGTATTCACAGAAAAATATGGAGATCCATGTTTATGATGGTTTTATTCATAGTCTCTTAAAACTAGAAATAACCTTGATGTTCTTCATCTGATGAATAAACAAACTAAGCTACATGTGGATGATTAAGTTATAACAAAAAATAGCCAGATATAAACTTTGACACATTCAACAACACAATTGGATTTTTTTTTTTTTTGCTTTTTGGGTCACACCTGGCAATGCACAGGGGTTAGTCCTAGCTCCTGCACTCAGGAATTACTCTTGGCGGTGCTCGGGGGACCACATGGGACGCCAGGGATGGAACCCAGGTTGGCCGTGTGCAAGGCAAACATCCTCCCCACTGTATTATCGCTCCAGCCAACACGACTGGATCTTGAGTGAATTTTGTGGAATGGAGAAGCCAACCTGGAAATTCACGTGCAAAGGAATGGAACTGGATTACTCTCTTACCACAAGTATAAAGGGATTAAAAGCTGCAAAGTGCACGGAGATCACGCAGGTGTATCGTTTCAGGATCTTGAGTTGGATCTGCTGCTGAGAATTCAGCCTGAACAGAAAGGCATGTGAGAGCCAGGCTTTTTTTAAAGGCAGAGGGTATGCTGGGTACAGTGGGGACCTGTACAGTGGGTTCAATCCCTGGCATCCGCAGTGCCAGGAGTGATTCCTGAGAGCAGAGCCAGGAGTAACCCCTAAGCATTGCCCGTTGTGACACCAAAAGCAAAAAAAAAAAACCCAAAACACACACACACACAAAGATTTTTATAAAGAAGCTGTGGAGGTGGTGGGGGTGAAACTGAAAAGCTTTTTACGGCAAATGGAAATGTGAGTAGAATGAAAAGCTATCTGTGCATCATGGTCTAACATCCAAGGAACAGAAAGAACTCATACAACTCCACCAGAAGATGCATGAACCCAGTTAAAAACTGGGCAGAACATTTGAATGCGACTCGATGACCCCACTCAGGTGTCAAGGTGAAAGTTTGAAACAGACTCACAGACAAAACCAACCAGGGACGCTCAGAACAGAGTGAGCTGTCCTGGGAGGAGGCGGGGAGCCATGAGCATCAGCCTGCTGTAGCTGAGGGCTGTTGGCAACGCTTCGGAGTGGCCCGAGCAATGGTCCCGCAGGTAGGAGGTTTGCCTCGCAGGTGGCTGACCCAGGTTCAGGTCCTGGCAACTCATACGCTCTCCTAAGCCCACCAGGAGTGATTCCCAAGTGCAGAGCTAGGAGTAACCGCCAAGCATTGGCGGGCGTGGCCCCAAAACAACAACAGCGAAAGCATCTGGGGAAATAACACCGAGAGCAAAGTCCATCAAAGGAAAAGTCTAAAAATCGGAGTCGAGCTGCGGATTAGCATGTGCTCTGTGGGTCTGGAGCCCCGAGTTCTCTTCCTGCCACGCTGGAATGGAAGCTGGGTCTGCGAAGGCTTTCTTCACAGGGGGGCTAGTCGGAACCCAGCCCACCCTCTCCCCTGGGTACGCAGTGGAGAGGCCATCGCGCTGGTCAGCAGGCCAGCCGTGAGCACCCGCGCAGCGTCCAGCCGTCCCACAGGTGGGGGAGGTCGAGGTCAGCGTCCAGCCTCCCGGCATCGTTCGTGTCTTACCGCGGGGTAACTGCTCACGCTGAGAGCACTGCCTGCCTTAGCGCCGCAAGGACTGAACACACTCCCGGTTTCTGCACAGGAGTGGGATGGCCACGAGCCCCCCAAGGGACAAATGATCGGTCTTTTCCTAACCCACTTCACGTGTCCAGTTTTCCTCCACTGAGTTGGGGGTATGCTACTTGCTCCAATTGCACGAATAAATGAAACCTGCGCTGAAAGATGACGCCCCAAACAGACCATCCGACCGTTTCCTCCGGGCAGCCTGAAACTCTTGGGCATGTGGGAAGGGGGCCTTTCTTTTATCAAATGCGAAAATGACTAATTTTAGTTAACTGGGTATGTGAGTGTGTGTGTGTGTGCATGCACACACACTTACAGACACATGAAAAAGATCAGAATGGAAAGAAATGGAATATAAACAACAAAAAACATCAATAGGACTAAGTGCTAGTTTCTGAAAAATGAATAGGACTGACTTATAAAGCTAGACTTATAAAGAAAAGAATCTTTAAAGACCAGGGGTATGGTTGGGGGGGCGGTCAAACGCATGCCTGGGGTGTGAGGCTCTGGATTTAATACCCGGCAACCCAAAAGAAAACAAGGAAAGAAAAAAAGAGAGAAAAGAAAACTTGAAAAGCAGAACTTAAAGAGGAGGAACGTGGGGCTGGAGCGATAGCACAGTGGGTAGGGCATTTGCCATTCACTCGGCCGACCCGGGTTCAAATTCCAGCATCCCATATGATCCCCTGAGCACTGCCAGGAGTAATTCCTGAGTGTAGAACCAGGAGTAACCGCTGTGAGTAACCCCTGTGCATCGCCGGGTGTGACCCAAAAAGAAAAAAAAAAGAGGAGGAACGTAAGCAGCCATGCAGCGGGTGGTAAGGCATTCCTGAACACTACCTGCGCACAGATTTAGTACCTTAGGAGCAATGGATGTCTCTAGATAAACACGACCCAAGACTGGAGCAAGAAGAAGAGCAATGGATGTCTCTAGATAAACACGACCCACCGAGACTGGAGCAAGAAGAAATGGAACCTCGATCAACCAATTGCAAGCTCAGGGATGGGGACAGTCACTTAAACTATCTCACAGCACCGGAGGCAGCTGGCAACCCCCTCCCCCCGCCCCGAGGCCTTGCCGGAGCCCCTGGAGAGATGAAGGCTCTTCTCCTCGGACCCTTTCAAGAAGGAAAGGAGTGGGACCTGGAGTCACAGCATCGTGGTCTCCAGCCCGCTGAGACCCGGCGCCTCTGCTGTCTGCGCTCCGCCATCCCCCGTTCCCGGGGGAGGTGAGTTCCAAGGCCTGGGCAGAGCCCGGGCGAACACGGTGGCGGGAGAGAGACGTGAGCACGTGCCAGGAAGCACAGCACCTGAGTGCAGCACGGTGGCGGCCCCCCGTGACTGTGCCCACCGAGGAGTGCGGCCCCTGGTGAGCGTGCGAGCAAGCCCACAGCTGAGAGAGTGCCGGGCAGTGGGCACCGTGTGGGCTGTGTGCGCCTGCAGCCCTCGTCACCACGGCGGCCACAGCCAAGGGCAGGGGGACGGAGAGCAAAGGAGTTTATTCATTTGGGGGCTCGGGGGCCACACCCAGTGATGCTCCAGGGTCACTCCTAGCTCTGCACTCAGGACTTGCTCCTGGAGGTGCTCGGGGACCGGATGGGACGTCAGGGATTGAACCCGGGTTGGCTGCATGCAGAGCAAGTGCCCTACCCACTGGTTTATCTCTCTGGCCCTGAGAAAATAAATGTTAACAAACTGGGAAAGAAGTTGAAGAATGCTTGCAAATGTATTTGCTTGGTAGCAAAATCAGGCAAGGTGAGATTCTCCACCAAATACAAATAAATTAAATTTAGCGAGCCAGCAAATTGATCGAACACCAGGGACAAGTGGGGCTCAGACCAGAGGGTGGTTGGAGTGTGAATGCTATACACTGCACCGGGAAAGAGAAAAACAAAATCGATGCAGTGTCAGGCCAGGCAGAGGGGGCCGAGGTCAAGAGCATATGGGGTGTGGGACCCCAGTGCTGGCTCCATCCCCTCACACACCATGGAGGGGGTCCCCACCACTGCCAGGAGTGGACCCCCAAGAAATCCCATCATGCCAACACATGGTGAGGGAATATCTGATGAGACTCGGTACCATTTATAATAAAAACTCAGTAATGGAGATGGATGAGAGGCAGGAGAGTGAGTACAGTGGCTGGGGCATTTGCCTCGAATACAACTGACTGGGATTCGACCCCCTGCATCCCGTAGGTCCCCCAAGGACCACCAGGAGTAATTCCAGGGGTAGCCCCTGAGCAATGTCAAGTGTGACCCAAAACAAACAGAGAGATGAAGACATCGTATTATAATAAGGCCATAAAGTGCATGCACTGTAAACCCACACCTGATCTCACACACAGTGGTGGAAAACGAAAACCTTTTTCTTTCCAATGAGGCCCAGAATAAGGCGGTCTACTCTTACCAATTTGATTTAGTTTAGTAATACAGTCTCCGCCGGAGCAAGAGAACGTCAAGAAACAAAAGGGATCCAGGCCAGGAAAGAAGTGAAGGGGCCAGAACTCTAGTACAGCAGGCAGTGCTGGTCCTGCATATCCCTGGCACCCTAGACAGTCCCCTGAGCACTGCCAGAGTGATCCCTGCAAGCTGAGTCAGCGGAGCATCTCTGGGTGTAGCAAGAAAAGGAAAGAAGACAAGAGAAATTAAACCATCATGTACAGATGCAAATATATACACATATCATATATACATACATCTATGTACATATATATACATACATATCCATATACCCTCAAAGACCCATAAAGCAATTAATGACTATAGAAAAAAAATGGCTGGTTACAAATCCACACATACAACCCTACTGTATTCTTATATGGAAATAATAAATAAAAAAGAAGTAAATCCAGAGGCTGTGTGTGGGGGGGAGGGGGGTTGCTGAGTGGTAGAGCATGGTGCCTTGTATGTAGAGGACCTGGGTTTGATCTTCTGTACCAGGAAGGAAGGAAGGAAGGAAGGAAGGAAGGAAGGAAGGAAGGAAGGAAGGAAGGAAGGAAGGAAGGAAGGAAGGAAGGAAGGAAGGAAGGAAGGATGGGAGGGAGGGAGGGAGGGAGGGAGGAAGGAAGCGAGGAAGGAAGGAAGGAAGGAAGGAAGGAAGGAAGGAAGGAAGGAAGGAAGGAAGGAAGGAAGGAAGGAAGGAAGGAAGGAAGGAAGGGAGAAAACTTTGTATGATAAAAACTATAAGGCACTGTCAAAAGACAGAACAAGTACTAAGAGATGGGAAGACATTGCACACGGATAGGGACAATGAATATAGTTTAAAATGTCCATTTTTAAAAGGCACTATACAGATTTCAGGCATGTCAACAGAACTGCAACGACGATTTTAAAGAAAACAGCAGGAACGCAGGAAGGTTCGCACGGAATCTGCAGAAGGGACCCCGAGCGCGTCCCCCTCTCCCGAGGGGGCAGACACCAACAGGCCAGAGCGGAACGCTCGGAACCAGCGTTTGCTCATGCTTCACTCATGAGAGAAGACCCAGGGGAGAAAGGGGCGTCTTGCCAACAACAGGTGGTGGGGAACCGGGAGCCACACTCGGGCGGGGGCTTTGGAACATGAGCAGGCCCAAGTGCTCGGTTCAGCCTCCTTCCCAGCCCCCTGGGCAAAAAATAACTCCACATGGATTAGGGACCTTCTGTCAGACCCCAGGCCATCAAGTGCACACGAGAAAACATGGGCGAAACCGTCCCTTCCTTGGAATCAGAGATGTCCCAGGGACGTGCCTGTCAGTCGGAGAAGCCGAAGGAACGCGAGTGCTCAGGCGACAGGAAGTCCAGAAACTTTTAGAGAAAACAAAAGCCCGCGTGCTGGCGGGGGGGTGGGTGGGGAGGCAGGGAACTGCGCTTCAGAAGCCAGAAAGGGGCCACAAAGCACTCGGACAGGGCACCTCTGGGGGGGGGGGGGGTGCTCGGAGCAGCTGGACGGGCACAGGCGCTGCTGAGGGTGTTCTACGCCTAAGCCAAGGGTCACCAAGCAAGTTCTTCTTTTTTTAATTTTTATTTATTTATTTATTTATTTATTTATGCTTTTTTGGGTCACACCCAGCAATACACAGAGATTACTTCTGGCTTTGCACTCAGGAATTATGCCCTACAGGATGCTGGGAATTGAACCCCGGTCGGCCGCGTGCCAGGCAAACGCCCTCCCCGCTGTACTATGGCTCCAGCCCCCTCTTCTTCTTTTATTATGTTTGGGTCACGTCTGCTTTGCTCGGGACTCGCTCCTGGCTCTGCACTCAGGACCACCCCCAGGGGCGCTCAGGGCCCGCTGCGGGGGCCGGGGTGGGGCCCCGTCAGAGCCCCGCACCGCACATGCCTTCTCTGCTCTCCTGTCTCCAGCCCTTGAGCGATTTTTGTTTTCAGAAAACTCACGCTGCTTGATAACTTGATAGATGCTTTTTGAATTTTTAATGGTAGATGACTGATATGTTTATTCTTTGACTGATGTTTGAATTTCAATTGACTGTGGTATATGAACACAACTTCGCTTTTATAGAATAAAAATTTTAAGGCAGGAATTTCTGAAACTGTGACTCCAGGCAGTTCTGATGATTAATTCTAACTCTTATAATTAAACCCTTGGAAAGACTATTTTCAATCATTTATCATTTGTAGCTGTAAATATTTCTAAAGAATGACTTTTCACCCCACTCTCTTCCACATTAACTTTTTCAGTAAAACCTTCCACTTTCATCTTTAATCACAAATACGCGACAATTTTTTTCCTTGAAGTGACCTGTCTAAATCATTGAGTTTTTCTAAAAAAAAAAAATCTGACAAAGAATCTTTGAAAGTCACCAGTCATTATAAATAAAATAAAATAAAATAAAATAAAATAAAATGAACAACTTCTCATTTCTGTTCAGTCAACTGTTTTACAACTTCACCTTTCACTTTCAATAACAGTTTGAACTCTGCCCTCTGGAGAGCGGCCGGACCTGCGAGGGCAGCCGTGGGCTTTGGCAAACAGAGTCCCGGTCTTTGCAGAGGGTCGAAAACAAACAACCGTTAAGTTCATGGCTCTGAGGGAAGTTAATGATTCGGGGCAGTGCCTGGCAGCACTGCGGCCAGCTCTGGCGAGCGATTGATTGACCCACCTTTGCTGCCAGTGCCTCTGGACGGCTCCAGAACAGCCTGACCTTTGGCCTCAAATCCAACATCCTTGTTCCTCGTGGCCCGGATGCCTCTGCAGACCCCCCTGAAAATTTTCTAGACACTTCCATTTGTGAAAAATTCATCAGGGCTGGAGCGATAGATAGCACAGTGGGTAGGGCGTTTGTTTGCCTTGCACGCGGCCGACCCGGGTTCGAAATCCCAGCATCCCATATGGTCCCCTGAGCACCGCCAGGGATGATTCCTGAGTGCATGAGCCAGGAGTGATCCCTGTGCATCGCCGGGTGTGACCCAAAAAAAAAGCAAATAAATAAATAAATAAATAAAAATTCATCAATAGCAAAATTTGTGTTTTCGCCTCTTGTGGGTCCTTCTAAAAAGTGACAAGACGAAGATCCCTCCTGCATGTGTCCTGCAGAAACATCTCCCGAAAAATCTCCACCGTGTCACGGGAGAAGCATCGGGTGGCCCGTTTAAGGGCACAGGAAATGTCGGGCGACCCTTAAACCTGGTCATAAACTGCAAGAACTGATCGGGACCAATTTCAAAAATAATTTTGGACCTCGTCTCATTTTATGGTTTCATGCCTGTACTCGATGCCCTAAACTCTTTCTGATGCTTTCTGCAGGTAAGGTGAGGGGACGTCTCCTTTCCCTCCGGGTTTGGTACTTTTTGCGATCAAATCAGAAGTTTTGTGAGATGCAAGTAAATACTTGACTGCAGCATATGTCTGAAAACATTGTTTTCCTTTATTTGAAGATTTTAAGAGTCACTCAAAACATTTTGTTGGTTCACCGATGCACACTGCATCGGTATTACGATGTTGTCGGGTTATTCGTCTGTTGATCGGCTGGTCTCATGCGCTCTACAGCCTAAACTCCATATAAAATAAGCAAAGGTTTTTTTACCACAAATCATGAGTATTCAAAGTAAAACCATATTGCAAAGATGATTCGATATATTTTCTTCTTATTGTCAAATGAGACATTCTAGAACCTGGTAGTAAAGATTATTCTGCATCTTCCTCGTCCATGACACCCGTAATCACTGCAGTAATCAGCATGATGCCAAAAAATATTTCCTCCTAAAACAGGAATACTTCCAATAATTTCTCAAATAAATGCTGTATGAGTAAAGGCAAGAGGGGGTGGGTGAGAGGGAGGGGAGGGAGGCCAGTGCAGATGTGAGGGGTGTGGTGGCAGGAGAATGCCTTGTAAACCAAAGAAATAAAGAAAACAATAGGGGCTGGAGTGATAGCGCAGCGGGTAGGGCGTTTGCCTTGCTTGCGGCTGACCCGGGTTCGATTCCCAGCATCCCATATGGTCCCCTGAGCACCACCAGAAGTAATTCCTGAGTGCAGAGCCAGGAGTAACCCCTGAGCATCACCGGGTGTGACCCAAAAAGCTGAAAAAGAAAACAATGCTAGTTTTCTTTCATGAATGCTAACTTTCCCTGATGGAGACTAGCTTTCCTCTTTTCGTGCTTGTTTTAAAAAAATGATGTTCACACTTACAGACACATACAGAGCGATGGAGGGAAAATACTACTCAAAGCGCTTTCAACTTTACTGACTGCAATTAAAGACATGGTCGTGTAGAGGAGATAACAGCAATTTTTAAAAACCAGTCATTCTGACACAATACAACCAACAGAGACGAACTGGAGGCTGGCGCGCTGAGGTGGGGCTGCCGGAAACGGTAAGCCTTTATTTCCTGTATTTAAGCTGGTGTGTTCCTGGCAGAGCAGACAGCCCAGCGGGCGCAGGGACAAACCCCGCGACAGCTAGCTTCAGCCTGAGCTTGCCGTGTCTCCTGAAGGCCCATGCGAGCTAAGCCCGTCTTTTGCGTGTTGGGGTCTCGGGGGCAGCGAGGGGCTGGGGAACACAGATGAGCACTGCCAGGAGCACCTCGGGTCCACGATGCATTTCCCTTTGAAAGCATTTTTGGCCGTTGCCCACGTTCGGTTCCCGGTGGGGTCGCCAAGCACAGCCGAGGAAGGGGGAGAATCACTCTGTCCCCAGGGCCGCGTGGCGCCTTCTGATCGTGGAGATTGCCGCCAGGGACAGGCGTGTGCAAAGAACCCTCTGAGACCCCGGCTTCACTTTCTGGAAGTGGACGTGCCAGGCATTCTCGGTCAGCCGCGCTTTCATCGGGGGTGGGGTGGGGGGAGCCCGGTGTTAACCCTCCGTGTTTGCTGGGGCGTTTTGCAACCGTGGCCCTCTGGCTCTGTGTCCAGCTCATCAATCGTTGAGCGTGAGGCCCTGAAATCTTCAAACAGGGTTGTGAAACGCCTGCTTTCCCTCCGGACGGGTTCACGGGCCGCGGGTGAAGCACGCAGAGGACACGGACACCCGTCGCTGCCTGTCGGTCTCGCGTGGGGCCTGTTCATCAGGCTCTGCTGCTCTCACTCTGCAAGGCTGTTTGTCTCTTGCTGGTGCAGACGCCGCAGGTCCGAGGGTCACTGTGTGGCGGGTGCACCCGTCTCTCCCTTCAGTCCGCACCCCTTGAGCCTGGGAGCTGGGTGCTCACTGCAGCAGTGCCCACAGTCTCGTCTCCAAAGGCCCACCCACAGCCAGGGCCTTGCTGCAGGGCTGGGCTGTGCCTGCACCTGGACGTTGGCTTCCTCCGGCCTCACCTCTCTCTCACTCTCCTTACTGCTGGCCGAGTAAGTCCTCATGAGCCACTTTAATTGATCTCTACTGACTTTTTTATTTTTTATTTTTTGCTTTTTTGGGGTCACACCTTCGATGCACAGGGGTTCCTCCTGGCTCTGCACTCAGGAATTACTCCTGGTGGTGCTCAGGGGACCCTGTGGGATGCTGGGAATCGAACCCAGGTCAGCTGCATGCAAGGCAAACATCCTCCCCGCTGTGCTATCGCTCCAGTTCCTCAGAACGGTCTTTGTGTTACTTCATTAGTGCCTGCTTGAAGACCACACAACACGATTTGCTTGTTTGGGGGCCACACCCAGGGGATGCTGGGGCTTGGGGGTGACTCGTGGCTCAGCATTCAGGAATTACTTCTGGTGGTGCTCAGGGACCACAGGAATTGTGGGGGATTGAACCCACGTTGGCCACGTGCATGGCAAGCACCCTACCTGCTGTGTCACCTCTAGAATGCGCCTTAATCGAGCAAGTCACTCCTCAGAAACACCAGTTTCAGGGAGACACAGAAACTCTGCTTTGTCTCATTTCCCCCCCCCCTTATTTATGCCATTGAAAACGCAGCCATACGTGTCTAGTTGCTTTGTCTAATCTGGGATTTTTTGTTTGTTTTGTGATTTTTGTTTGTTTTGCTTTTTGGGTCACCTGGCAATGCTCAGGGCTTACTCCTGGCTCTGGACCCAGGAACTACTCCTGGGGGGGGGCCTCAGGGGACCCTATGGGATGCCAGGGATTTAAGTTGGGTGCTCTGCATTCCGGGGCGATAGCACAACAGGTAGGGCGTGTGCCTTGCATGCGGCCAACCTGGGTTCAATTCCTCCATCCCTCTTGGAGAGCCCGGCAAGCTACTGAGAATATCCCGCCCGCAGGGCAGAGCCTGGCAAGCTACCCGAGGAGGCGTATTCGATATGCCAAAAACAGTAACAACAAGTCTCACAATGGAGACGTTACTGGTGCCTGCTCGAGCAAACCAATGAACAACAGGACGACAGTGCTACAGTGCTACAGTGCTCTGCATACGGGATAAGAATTTTACCCTACGATTGCTCCAGCCCCTAATACTTTTTCTTTTAATGGCAGGAGCAGACATGGAATTTTATAGTTGATTTTATATTGACAGTTCTAGTGTTCATTTCTTCTCGTGGGTCCAGCTTACGTCCCAGTCTTACATTCAGCGTGAACTTCTGTATTTCCCCTCAAGCATGGGGGTGGCTTTAAATGCTCATCGTTCTGTTTGTTTGGGTGTGGTGGTGGGTTTTTAGGGGGTGGGAGGGAACACGCCCAGTGGTGCTCAGGATCACTCCCCGTGGGCTCCAAAGACAAGACCATGTAGCGTCCCGGGATCAAACCTGTTGGTCTCATGTGAGGCAGCCCCTGCCCCACTGTACTATCTCTCCAGCCCCAAATGTCAATTTTTGTTTGTTTGCTTTTGGTTCACACCCGCTGGTGCTCAGGGCTGACTCCTGGCTTTGCTCTCAGGGATCACCCCTGGCAGTGCTCAGAGGCTATACGGGGTGCCAGGGATAAAACCCAGTATGAGTGTGTGCACGGCAAGTGCCCTCCCGCTGTGCTCTCTCCTACTCTCTCCTGTTCTCTCCTGCTCTCCCCTGCTCTCTCCTAATCTCTCATGCTCTCTCCTACTCTCTCCTGCTCTCTCCTGCTCTCCCCTGCTCTCTCTTACTCTCTCCTGTTCTCTCCTGATCTCCCCTACTCTCCCCTACTCTCTCCTACTCTCTCCTGCTCTCTCCTGCTCTCCCCTACTCTCTCCTGCTCTCTCCTAGTCTCTCCTGCTCTCTCCTGTTCTCTCCTGCTCTCCCCTACTCTCCCCTGCTCTCTCCTACTCTCTCCTGATCTCTCCTGCTCTCCCCTACTCTCTCCTGTTCTCTCCTGCTCTCCCCTACTCTCTCCTGTTCTCTCCTGCTCTCCCCTGCTCTCCTGCTCTCTCCTACTTTCTCCTGCTCTCTCCTGCTCTCTCCTGCTCTTCCTTACTCTCTCCTGCTCTCTCCTGTTCTCTCCTGCTCTCTCCCACTCTCTCCTGCTCTCTCCTGCTCTCCCCTACTCTCTCCTGCTCTCCCCTGCTCTCTCCTGCTCTTCCCTGCTCTCCCCTACTCTCTCCTGCTCTCCCCTACTCTCTCCTGCTCTCCCCTGCTCTCCCCTACTCTTTCCTGCTCTCCCCTACTCTCTCCTGCTCTCTCCTGCTCTCCCCTACTCTTTCCTGCTCTCCCCTACTCTCTCCTGCTCTCTCCTGCTCTCTCCTGCTCTCTCATAGTCTCTCCTGCTCTTTCATACTCTCTCCTACTCTCTCACTGACCCCACCTACTCGCCATTGTGCTCAGGAGATGGTGCATGAGGCTGGAGCACATCCATTCTGGAACCCCAGATTTGCTCCCCAGTGCCACAGGGTCCCCTAACCCCTTCAGAAATGACCCTGATCACTGTGCCACAAGACTCAACTCCCCAAAGAATGTTAGTTTCTGTGAGCATGCATTAATGCCACCTTCTTTCCTCGTTTCGTGACTGAGAGAGAGTTCTTAACTGGCTGAGCATTTCCCTTGTTGGTTTGGGGGCATACCCGGGGGCCCAAGGGGGCTGCTCCTGGCTCAGTGCTCAGGGGCTCAGGTAGTGTGAGGGCGGGAGCCAGCCCTGCAGTGAAAGCCTGTGCCCTCGGCATTTTGTGCAGGGATCTCTCCTGCCTGGGGCCTCCCATAACTCTGAGGACACTCAGTCAGTCACGTACTGCCCTGGTCGCTCTGGTGGGCAGACACAGGCAGAGACCACACAGCGTCCCGGCGGCTGCTACCTGGGCCGGGGCGGGGGGAGGGGCGCACGCTGAGGCCCCCAGGAGCCCTGGCACCTGCCTGCCCAGCTCTGGGGACAGGACTTGTTCTTGTTTTGTCCTTTGTTGGCTTGTCTCTGGGGGGAAATGGCGCCACAGGAAAGTGCCCACGAGAAAATCCCAGAGTCTCTCAGGGCTTTGATACCGATGGCCGCAGGACGAGCAAGAGTCCTGGGGCCGCGCTTCAGGCCCCGCACCATGATGCTCTCACAGTTTCGGGGGTCCAGAAGTGGCAGCTTCAGGGCCTCTGTCGGGGTCATCCTTTAGCATTCGCCGGGTAACCCCCCCGCCCAGTTCCTCCCCACACTGCTGCCCGAAGCCCCCATCGCCCGCCCGGGGGACACCATGATGCACCCGCCGTCCACTGCACATAGGTGAGGCCTGCAAGGCCTGAGGCCCCTCGCTGACCCTCTAGCTGGCAGGAAAGGGACATGGATTTAATTTATTTTATTTTTATTTTTTTAAATTGAATGGATCACTGTGAGAAACAGTTACACAGTTACAGGCTCACAAACTTTCGTGATTACATTCCAGTCATATGATGATCGAGTCCCTGTCCCTCCACCAGCGCCTGTTCTCCACCACCAACGTCCCCAGTACCCCTCCCACCACCCCAGCCCCCCACCCTCCCCCCCGCCTCTCTGGCAGGCACCTTCCCTTTCACCCTCTCTCTCTTCCGGGTGATATGGATTACCGGCAGTAAGCGGCCATCACGTTTGGTCCATAGTCTCCTTTCAGCCCGCATCTCCCATCCCGAGCGAGTGGGCCCTCCAAGCACCCTTCACTGGGTGGTCCCTTCTCCGTCCCAGCTGCCTTTGCCCCCAGTGGAGCCACCCTCCCGGCCCTTATCTCTACTCTCCGTGGCTGTTAGTCTCCCGATCTGTTACTTTATACTCCACAGATGGGTGCAGTCCCTCTGTCTGTCCCTCTCTCTCGGACTCACTTCACCTAGCATGATACTCTCCATGTTGACCCACTTACATGCACAGTTCATGGCTTCCTCTTTCCTAACGGCTGCGTAGTATTAAGGCCTTAAGCGGCCATGGTGGCCAGCGGGTCACTCTGGAGAAGCAGAAGCAGACGGGGCGATGGAATGGGGCAGAAGCAGAAGCAGATGGGGCACACGCCCCTCCCCACCCCGCCACGTTCCCGATTATTCTCTTCACATCGACGTTCGACGTTCATCCTGTGCTTTTCCCGCTCCAAACATCCAGTTCCCCGCCCAGCCCCCACGGGAGAGACCCGGCGCTGCATGACGCGCCCAAATGACCCCCGGCTGCATTCCCGTGCCCTGGCCCCCTCTCCTGTGACTCAGTCGGAGCCCACCCAAACCTCCAAACCCTTCCTCCTTGATCTCGGTTCCCTGGAGGCAGGAGAGATGGTGCAGCGGAGAAGGGCCTCGCTGTGCACGAAACTCACAGGGGGGTTGCTCTCTGGCACCCAGAGGGTCCCCCGAGTCCCACCAGGAGTGGCCCCTGAGCACAGTGCCAGGAGGAAGCTGCAGGTAAACGCAGGTGGTGCCAACACGCTCAGGCCGGGCCTGGCTTCACGGCGCCTGCCAGAGCATGGGGTCGTCCTTGGCCCCTCAGCCGGAAATAAATGCAGGGAACGCTGCTTCTCTGACCGCCACGGGCCCTTGCCGGCAGGACTCTGCTCACAGGTGTCCTGTCACCTCGGAGAAAGTGACCCGTCTGCCTGTCGCACCCACCCCAGGGATGTCTGGGACCTAGCCGGCCTTCCTCGTTTCCTCCTTGGCACCCCACTCTGCATCTAGTTTAGGAAGCGACTGTTCATTTGACTCACACCAGAAGGACGCAAGGGCTATGTATGGATTTGTACGACCTCTGGGGGGTTTCCCCGCTGATAAAATGATTTTGCAGAATCAAAGAGGAGGAGCCATGGCGGTGTCCGGAGAACGGGGGATCACAGTGCAGGGCTGGGAGTGGCCCTCGGAGCACGAGGCCGAGGCTCAGACTGAGACGCTGCTGGACTGGGGGGTCTGGATGCTGGTGAAGGGGCGAGGCGGGAAACTCGGGGGGCACCCGGAGCACTGGGATGGTGCTGGGATTGCCGGCGGGGGACGAGGGGGTGGGAACTCAGAGGTGAGGGGTGAGCTGTCGGTGTCTGGGACTGCTGAGTGTGGGTCCCAGTCCGGTCTCCTGGGAGGGGCAGGTGGACGGTGCGGGGATGCTCGGGGCTGGAGGGGGCGTCAGGAGTCAGCTCGGCCACTGGAGACCCGAGTCTGGAGCGAAGATGCAGGGCCCGGGGGCTCTTGGCCTCCAGATGGTTCAAAAGGCTGAGAACTAGGAGGAAGCGAGAGCGCGCCCGTGCGTGTGTGTGTGTGTGTGTGTGTGTGTGTGTGTGTGTGTGTGTGTGTCTGTGAGAGTGCGCTGTGTGTGTGCATGTCTATGTGTGCATCTGTGAGTGTGTGCATCTGTGTGTATGTGCATGTGTGTGAATGTGTGTGCATGTTCGTGCGTGTGTGCATGTGTGTATGTACATGTGTGAGTGTGTGCATGTATGTGTTTGAGTGTGTGCATGCATGTGTGTGCATGCATGTGTGTATGTGCATGTGTGTGTGAGCGTGTGTGTGCATGCATGTGAGTGTATGTGTGCGTGCGTGCGTCTATGTGAGAAGCGCAGAGACAGCGTGAGGAGAGGCGCTGGGAGAGGCGCCTCCTCTAGTTCCCCTGAGAGGCACCCCTGGCTGCTCTGGCCTCCCAGGCTGCCCCTGCCCCTCCCCTCAGGCCCTTTCTCTGCACCAGGTAGAAGGACCCGATCTCGTCGGCATGTGTGAAAAAGCTTCCCGTGGCCAGCCGAGACCCTGGGGATAAAGTCCAGAAGTTTCTAGGCCATTGGCTGGTGCCTGCGTCTTGGATGGCCTCCCCTCTGCCTCTCGCCCGTGCCTGCACCCCTGCACTTTCCTCCCGTCCCTTACTCCCTGTGCTGTGCCCTTTGGACCGCCACCCCCCTCCCCTCCAGGCTTTCTAGGGAAGCAGGTCCCAGCCCCAGGCCCTCCCGCTGTCCCCCTCCCCTCTCCGGCGCCCTGGACTCTGCTTTGCTTCTCTCCCTCCACTTCTCATTTCCCAGGAAATTCTCCCCCAGAATGTTTCTTAAACAGGAAAACGTCCTAATGGCTTCGGAGCATTTAAGAAGTGCAAGCTAATTGGGACGTTTTCGATTCAGCTTTTCCAGAACCACAGGTCAGCAGTAATCCCAGAGGCGAGCCCTGCAGATCCAATTATCCCCAATCACCCGACTTGGAGCGGAGTGTGGGGGCTTCCATTGGGGGCTGCCGATCCATTTAGTAATAAGCGACCTTTGGTGGAGGGCAAGCTAAGTAATGCCTGACTCTGGAGGACCAATTAGCTGTGCAGCTATTAATTTGCCTGCTCTCACTTCGAGCACTATGTAAAAGGGGAAAATGAAACAGGAAAGCGTCCGAGAGGAGAGGCCGCAGGGACTGAGGGCCTCCCGTTCCCGGCAATATTTACAGAAAGCAAATGAAAATGAGTGCCGGAGCAAGCCAGCGCGGAACACTCATTAACTTAATGCACTTTCATCTCGTGAGCGGGGGGGGGGGGGGGGGGGGGGGGCAGCCACGGCGACCCCTCCCCCCGCAGCCACCCATTAGGGGTCTGGGCAGAAGCTCCCCACCTCAGGGCCCCTGTGTCTGCACGACCCCCGCCAGCATCTCCCTGGCCTGTTCCCTGAGCCCCCTCGCCCCCAGCCCCTCCCACAGCGCCTCCCCTCTGCCTGCCCCTTCTCAGGGGCCCCCCATCACTCTCTCCCTCCTTTTGTGTGTGTGTGGGGGGGGGGGTGACTGCCACACGCGGCAGTGTTCGGAGGTCACTCCTGGCCCTGCCATCAGGATTACTCCTGGTGGTGCCTGGGGGACCCTCTGGGACGCCGGGACGGAACGAGAGTTCGGCAGGCGCCCCACCTGCTGTACCGTTGCTCCAGCCCCCACCGCATTTTCTTTTTATTTATTTATTTTTTTGGCTCTCCGACATATCTGGAGATGCTCAGGGCTTCGTCCTGGCCCTGAGCTCAGGGTGGCGGCTCCAGGGGGGCAAACCCGGGTCAGCTGCGTCCCAGGCAAACGTTCTACCTGCGGGACCGTGACTCCGGCCCAGCCTCCATCACTCTCTCCAAGGCTCTCGGCCAGCTCCCCCGAGTGCTCTCACGCCAGCTCTGGAAGCAGCGCCCCAAACCCAGAAACACCACCACTTCCTTCCCAGGCAGATAAATCCACCACCAGTGCCCCAAAACTTCCTCATCACAATAACTAATCCCGGGCCCACTTGGCACATGCCTTGCTCACCTCTCTCTCTCTCTCTCTCTCTCTCTCTCTCTCTCTCTCTCTCTCTCTCTCTCTCTCTCTCTCTCTCTCTCTCTCTCTCTCTCTCTCTCTCTCTCACACACACACACACACACACACATACACGTAGATTCACAGGCTTTAAATCTTTCCCAAATCTTCCTTGGGAACCTGAGTCCCGCCACCCCTCTGTCCTGCCGGCCTTGTCCTCTGCATCCAGGCTGCCCCTTGCCCCACCAGGCACCAGGCTGTGGGTTCCCAGGACCCGCGGGGAGGTTTGGCTTGGCCCCGGCTCTCCTCGGGCTACTTACTACCTCCACCCCATCCGTGCCACCATCAGCGCAAACACGCTGGCACGGTGGGCCCAGCTCCTGGGCCGGGCTCTGGGGGATGCTGAGTCTGACTGGTCGGAGAGGCAGGGTCCAGGTGAGGCCCCCCGACCCCGAGGCTGCCAGGTGCCTTACACCTGGCCAGACCCACAGCACTAGCTGCGCCTGCTCCCAGGTCTCTGTTGGGATTTTCAGGCCCTTTCTTGGAAGCCCCTTTCTTGGAGCCGCTCCAAGAAATTTTTTTTTGCTCCAAGAATTTTGAAAGCTCCGGTTCCATTCTCCTGGGCAGCATCTCAGCGCCCTAGGCCCTGGCCGGCCCAGGCCATTGGTGGGCCCTTCTCCCCTAAAGAAACACTAGGACGTTTGACACACTTGACGGTGCGTAGATTCCTTATACCAGTCTTATTTATACAAATATAACCCAGGCTGGAGTCACCAGTATAATATGAATTTTCCTTCCGAGGTTAAATCAATGCATTTTCCCGGGACCCAGATCCTGAGCCGGGTTAACTGTACCCGGCCCTGGGTCCAACTGTCAGAAGAGGAAACTGATGCTAAAAGGACCAAAGGACCAAGCGAGTGAGAGGAGGGACGGGAACTCGAGCTTACTGGAGGGATTCAAAGTCTCTGCCTGGGGCTGAACCTCCTGGACGCCCGCCCGCCGCCCTCCCCGCTCCCTCGGCGCCACGCCCCTCGAATAGGCCCCGCCCCCGGATAGGCCCAGGCCCCGCCCTCGCGTAGTCCCGGCCCGCCCCTCACGCAGGCCCCGCCCCTCTCCTCGCGCGGGCCCCGCGCAGGTCCCGCCTCTTCCGCCGCCGGCCCCGCCCGGGCCCCACCCCCGGCGCACGGCCCTCCGCCGTGACTGGCCACGGCGCGCGTCCGTCAGCGGGGCGGGGCGGGGCCGGCGTGCGCCTGCGCCGAGGCCGCGCGCGAAGATGGCGGCGTCCGCGCCGGGCGCCGTCCTGGACGAGGAGTACTTCGGGGGCGCCGCCGAGTGGGGCGACGAGGCGGACGGCGGGCAGGTGAGCGGGGCCGCCGCCCCCGCCGCGCCGTCCGGCCTCAGTGTCCCCCGCGAGCGCCCCTGGGCGCCGAGACCCGGGGACACGGCCTGGCCGCGGCGCCCGGTGCTGGGCCCGGGCCGGGGGTCCCTCGGGGCCGCCCCTCTGCAGCGCGGGGGTCGCGGGCCCCGGCGGAGCCTCTGCAGAGCGTTGCGCTGACCCGTGGGCCGCCCCGCCCCGCCCCTCAGCAGGCCCCGCCCCCAGGCCCAGGGCCGGCCCGCCCCCAGCCCCGGACCTGCCCAGCCCGCGTCCCCGCGCAGAGGCACCTGCCTGTGCTGGGCAGTGTCCGGGCACGTGCAGACCCGGTGCAGGCCACGCCCCTTCCTCTGGGCAGCCGCCCTGCCAGCCGCCCTGCCCACGCCCCTGCCCGCTGCCCCTGCCTGCGCCCCTGCCCGCTGCCCCTGCCCGCGCCCCTGCCCGCTGCCCCTGCCCGCTGTCCCCGGAGTGGCCGGGCCGCAGCTGAAGGAGCTGTGCTCCTTCCCAGCAGGAGGACGACTACGCGGAGGGCGAGGACGACGCCGAGGTGCAGCAGGAATGCCTGCACAAGTTCTCCACGCGCGACTACATCATGGAGCCCTCCATTTTCAACACCCTCAAGAGGCACGTGGCCGCGGGCGGCGCCGGGCGCATCTCCCGGGGGTCCTCGCCCCGCGCCCACCCGGAGTCTCGCCGCCTTCTCTCCCACCATGTGCGGCGTCTTCACCCAGTCGTGCTCTTCTAGGTACTTCCAGGCCGGAGGGTCCCCGGAGAACGTCATCCAGCTCCTATCGGAGAACTACACGGCCGTGGCGCAGACGGTCAACCTGCTGGCCGAGTGGCTCATCCAGACAGGTGCGGCCCGGCCCCCGGTGTGTCATCATCGCGTGGGGCCTTCCTCCCTTCATGCCCGTCCTTGCCGGCGCGGTGCTTGCCTGTGATTCCGTAACTGGGGCTCACAGAGGGCCCGCGGGCGAGGTTCTCACCGAGCAGTGCCCCCACACGGCAGCACCAGACAGCGCGTGTCCAGTGGGCTCAGAGTCTGTTAGCGCCAGCAGGAAAGGGCGCGTCACGCAGAAGTGGCCCGGCGATGGCTTTTAGCGGCTCTGGTCGCCGCAGACGGTTCCTGTAACGCGGAGGGGGTGCGAGGGTGTCCCGGAGTGGCTGCCGCCCGGGAGCCCACCCGCTGCTGTCCCCGAGCGGGGCACTTGCTCCTTCCTTTCCGCTCTTTGCCGGTCCGTCCTGGTCCGTAGTGAGGTCCTGGCCAGTGTGTGCAGCTTGCGTTGAATGTGGTGACAGTCATTTTACAGGCGGTCCAGGGTCCTGCTGGCCCAGGGACGTGACCAGCATAGAGCCCAGGCCCACGTACATGCATGTATGTGTGTGTGTGTGTGTGTGAATTCCGTGGCACGTGGCCGTCGTTCCCACATAGGCATCGGGGCGCCTGCTCTCGCTCGGCACGTGGAGCGTGGAGCCTTGCCATGTGCCGTCTTTCAGTGCCTTCTTCCCCTTTTCTCGGAGGCGTGGAGCCCGTGCAGGTCCAGGAGACTGTGGAGAACCACCTGAAGAGTTTGCTGATCAAGCATTTCGACCCCCGCAAAGCAGATTCCATCTTCACTGAGGAAGGGGAGGTGCGGCCCTTCCCCTCCTGCTCACGCCGGCCTGAGGCTCTTTCTTTTCCCGGCATGTTCTGTGAGGAGTGAGAGACGGGGTTGGTCCGGCCTGGTGGACGCAGGGGGAGGGGCACCGGTATGGAGCTGGGGAGGGCTGGGGTGGCCGGGACAAGGCTGCAGGCAGTGTCCCGCCATCCCCGTGTCACTGGGGCGTCTCCACAGAGCTGAGGGCCACGTTTTCGTCCCCCTCCACGTGCTCACAGCCCAGGCCCCCTGCGCTGTCCAGTCTGCGCCTTCCCTTGGCTTCTGGCCGCGGGGGCAGCGCTGGGCTCGGGGCTGCTCCCTGCCTGGCCTCATGAGGCACCCGAGGGCCCCCAGGAAGTGACGTCCTGTGCGCTGCAGGCCAGAGTCGGGCACCAGGGGCGGTGAGGGGCACTCGGGCCCACCGGGCTCGCTGGGCAGTGCCCCCATCTGTGCCTTGCAGACCCCCGCCTGGCTGGAGCAGATGATCGCGCACACCACCTGGCGGGACCTGTTCTACAAGCTGGCCGAGGCCCACCCCGACTGCCTGATGCTCAACTTCACGGTGAAGGTGGGCGGGCGCCAGGGGCGGCGGCTCCCGGAGCACTGTTGGCTGCGGGGCTGGGGTCTCGGGTGCTTCGCGTCCGCGTGGACCGTGGTTGGATTTAGCAGTGACGTGTGTCGAGCGCCGGGCGGGCCGGGCCCTCTCTGCCGTCCGACACCGCGGCCGGGTCCTCTGGGGCGCCCGCCGGCCACTGGCCGACACCCGGCCCCACTCGTGTCCGCAGCTCATCTCCGACGCCGGCTACCAGGGCGAGATCACCAGCGTGCCCACGGCCTGCCAGCAGCTCGAGGTCTTCTCCCGCGTGCTCCGCACCTCGCTCGCCACCATCCTGGACGGGGGCGAGGAGAACCTGGAGAAGAACCTCCCGGAGTTTGCGGTGGGTCCCGCTCGGGCCGCGGGAGGGGGCGGGCCGCACTCCGCTCCCCATGTGGGCGGGCTCCTGACGCCCTGGCCCCGCCTCCCCTGGCCCTGCCCCCTGATGCCCTGGCCCCGCCTCCCCCTGACAGCCTGGCCCCGCCTCCCCTGACAGCCTGGCCCCGCCTCACTTGACGTCCTGGCCCCGCCTCCCTGACACTTGGCCCCGCCCCCGCTGCCTTTTCCAGAAAATGGTGTGTCACGGGGAGCACACGTACCTCTTCGCCCAGGCCATGATGTCCGTGCTGGCGCAGGAGGAGCAGGGCGGCTCCGCCGTGCGCAGGATCGCCCAGGAGGTCCAGCGCTTTGCCCAGGAGAAGTGAGAGGCGGGGTCTGCCCCCCACCATGCCCCGCCCCTCCCCCTTCCCCCCCTTCCCCCGCCCCTCCCGCCCAGGAGAGCTGCGCAGGTCAGGGGAAGGGCCCTTCTCTGGTCTGGGGTCACACCCGCCAGTGCTCAGAGCCGACTCCTGGCTCTGTGCTCAGGGATCGCTCGGGGTGCTCTGGTGGCCTTAGGCAGTGCTGGGATGGAGCCAGGTTTGCCGCCTGCACGGCGGGCGCCTCCCCCGTACCGGGGAGTGTCAAGAACAGATACGGGCGCTTGTCGCGAGGGTCGGGGGGGCTGCAGCCGTGACGCAGAGACGCTCTCGCGTGACCACAGGTGTGTTGGGTGTAACGGTCTGCAGAGAGCCGGTCATGGGTTCTAAAGCATCCCCCAGTCATGCCTGCGGCCTGGGGCATCATCGTCCTTTGGGCCCCGGGAGTGTGCTTGTGGCCCCAGTGGCGGCCCAGCGTTCAGGGCCTTGGGCATGAAGACCGCGAGAGGGGCTCGCGCCCTGCTGTCAGCGTTTCTGCATCTTCCCCCAGAGGCCATGATGCCAGTCAGATCACGCTCGCGCTGGGCACTGCGGCCTCCTACCCCCGGGCGTGCCAGGCCCTGGGCGCCATGCTGTCCAAGGGGGCCCTGAACCCGGCCGACATCACGGTCCTCTTCAAGATGTTCACCAGCATGGACCCCCCGCCTGTCGAGCTCGTGAGTGCCTTGGTGGTTCTGGCCATGCCCGACCCGTGCCCGGGGAAAGGGTCATTTCCTTTGGGGTTTCTCTTTGGTGGGGGCCACCCCAGCAGTGCTCAGGGCTTCAGGGGACCCTACGGGGTTCTGGGGACCAGCTGGGCCGGCGGCAAGGCCAGCGCCCGTCTGCCCGGCCCTGAGAGGGTCATTCTGGGAAGTCAGCGTTTCTCCCCCTCCCGCGTCCTGCCCCCCCAGATCCGCGTGCCCGCCTTCCTGGACCTGTTCATGCAGTCGCTCTTCAAGCCGGGCGCCAGGATCAACCAGGACCACAAGCACAAGTACATCCACATCCTGGCCTACGCCGCCAGCGTGGTGGAGACCTGGAAGAAGGTGGGTGCTCGCGCCGCGGCTGGAACCCACACCCACGCCCGGCGGCTGCTCGGGAACTCGGGCTGCAAGAAGCCTCGAGCTTCCTCGCGTCAGAAACGGCTTTCTAGGTGCCGAGAGAGAGGACAGGGGCTCGGGGGCTTTCCTTACCCGCAACAACCCGGACTCCGTCCCGGGGACCTCTTATGGTTCCCAAGCCCCACCAGGAGTGACCCTGAGCCTAGAGCAGGACTGGCCAGCCAGGAGTGACCCGTGAGCACTGAGCCAGGAGTCAGCCCTGAGCACAAAGCAAGGAGTCACCCCTAAGCACAGAGCCGGGAGTGAGCCCCGAGCATGGAGCCGGGAGTGAGCCCTGAGCACGGAGCCAGGAGTCACCGCTAAGCACAGAGCTAGGAGTGAGCCCTGAGCACAGAGCCAGGAGTCAGCCCGAGCACAGAGCCGGGAGTGAGCCCTGAGCACAGAGCCAGGAGTCACCCCTAAGCACAGAGCTAGGAGTGAGCCCTGAGCACAGAGCCGGGAGTCAGCCCGACCACAGCCAGGAATACACCCCAGCACAACTGGACGTGGCCAGAAACCAGTTGAGAGGTTGGAGCTGCTGGGCGAGCGGCCGGCCCGGGGCCTGCGGAGGCCACTCCCTGGAGGACCGCACCTGTGCTTTCAGAACAAGCGGATGAACATCAACAAAGACGAGCTCAAGTCCACGTCGAAGGCCATCGAGACCGTGCACAACCTGTGCTGCAACGAGAACAAGGGCGCCTCGGAGCTGGTGGCCGAGCTGGGCGCCCTGTACCAGTGCATCAGGTGTGCAGGGTTCTCAGACTGACGCTAAGGACGAGAGCTGCAGGGGAACTTTCCCGCCCACGTTCTTCTTTGGGTGTAGAGAGGGAACAGCGTTGGGCAGCGGGAGCCCCTGAGTGTCCGCTCAGCCCAGAGGGCCAGGGCCAGGCAGCCCGCAGGGACGTCTGTCCCGGGAGAGTCGGGCCGGAGGGAAGCTTCCCAGCAAGGGCAGGGCGCAGCCTTGCACGCGGCCCACCCGGTTCCGTCCTGGCACCACTTACGGTCCCTGAGCACGCCGGGTGTGGCCCCCAAACCAAAACGCTGCTGTGAGCCCCCCGAGTATTTGTGCATCTGTCGGGGACCAAGCCAGGCTTGTGGGACGGGAGGCGGCCGGCCCCCAGCTCTGGGCCCTGGCGCCGCGCCCTCTGGGCTGCTGCCCGGAACCAAGCGCGTCTGCGCCGGCCCTGCAGGTTCCCGGTGGTGGCCATGGGCGTGCTCAAGTGGGTGGACTGGACCGTCTCCGAGCCGCGGTACTTCCAGCTGCAGACAGACCACACGCCGGTGCCGCTGGCCCTGCTGGACGAGGTGGGCGGCCACTGCTCCTCCCACCAGAGCTCCCGGGGGGCTGCGGGGCCCCGGACGGCTCCGGTCAGCGGCCTGTGCTCTGGCCCGTCTCTCTGCAGATCAGCACCTGCCACCAGCTCCTGCACCCGCAGGTCCTGCAGCTGCTGGTGAAGCTGTTCGAGACGGAGCACTCGCAGCTGGACGTGATGGAGCAGGTGGGGGCGGGGCCGGGCGGGGCAGGGCAGGACCGGGCAGGGCGGGCGCCTGTCCTCACGCCTGCCCTCCCCCAGCTGGAGCTGAAGAAGACGCTGCTGGACAGGATGGTGCACCTGCTGAGCCGCGGCTACGTCCTCCCGGTGGTCAGCTACATCCGCAAGTGTCTGGAGAAGCTGGACACGGATATCTCGCTCATCCGCTACTTTGTCACCGAGGTGAGAGGCCAGACCGCCGACCCTTGGCCCCTCGGCCGGCCACTTGTCTTGTCCCTGGGAGCTGCATTTCCCCGCCGAGCGCGTCCGCGCCCTTCTTGCGGGATCGCCCTGGCGTGAGCCCCCTGCCCGCAGGTCCTGGACGTCATCGCCCCCCCGTACACGTCCGACTTCGTGCAGCTCTTCCTGCCCATCCTGGAGAACGACAGCATCGCGGGCACCATCCGCACGGAGGGGGAGCACGACCCCGTGATGGAGTTCATCGGTAGGGCAGGGGCAGGGTCCGAGGGAGTCGGGGGCGAGCTCGGGCGGACGGCAGGTCTCCGCTGGGCAGAGCCGGGCTGCAGAGCGCGTCTGCCCGCTGCCCACTGACCGGCACGGCTCCATCCCGGGCAGCGTGTTGGGGGGTGCCCGGAGCTCCCTAGGACTGAGCCCTGGGCACAGCCCGGTGTGGTACCAAAAAGGGGGTGTGGGGTGGGGGCGGGGGCAGGACTGCAGCCCCAGCCCGGGGCCCCTCGTGCGTCTAACCCCGGGCCTGTCCTTGTTCAAGCCCACTGCAAGTCCAACTTCATCCTGCTCAACTGACCCCGAGCAGCGCCCACAGCTGGAGCAGGATTCAGCCCGTCCCGGACCCGGGGACGCAGCTTTTCCAGGGCCTTGGAAACGGCGCAGCAGGGCGGGGGCGGGGTGGGGGGAGCGCTCTCAGCCGCGGGGGACCCTGTTCTGAGCAGTCTCCCCTCAGGGCTGTGGCCCTCGCTCTCGCCCCGTGAGCCACGGAGCCCGTGGCCGACCCGTGTGCTGACGGGCTGCGGTGGCCGTTTGTCTCCCACTTCCCGCTGGGCCGGGAGGCGGCACCACGGCCCCGGCCGCTCACGGGAGCAGCCGCAATAAAGGCACCCACTCGCTCTCGTGAATCGCGTATTTTATTTGCCTCTCGAGCCGTGAGGAATCGCCTCTCTCCGCTCCACTCCAGCCGTCCACGGGCGCGTGCTGCCGCGCTTGGCCGTTCCTTCCCCGTCGCCAGCGTGCGGCCGTCTCGGGAGCCGTCCTGCCACCCCGGCTCGGGTCACTGCCACGGGCCACGTGGTTCGGGACCTCTCGGTGCCACAGACGCGCCGGCAGCTCCTACACAAGCGGGTCCCCGAACGTGCAGGCGTCCTCGATGGCCAGGTTGTAGCTGGCGCCCTGCCCGCCCTTGTAGGTGCTGGTCACTATCTTCATCCAGCCCCGCTCGCCCTGCGGACAGAGGCCACTGCTGGGTGCCCGCAGCACCCAATCCCCACCCTCTCCTCGGACCCCGGCCCCGGGGAGGGGCAGGCGGGCCTCAGTGCCCAAAGCTGAGGTATGGAGCCAGAGCTGGGCCCGAGAATGAGGTTCGGCCACCTCTGGACACGCTTAACGGAGCTGGCGGGCGGTACGGTGGGGACGGCGTCCGCCTGGACGCCCGGACGGGCCCAAGCGCAGAGCCAGGTGTGAGCTCAGCAGCGCCGCGTGTGCCCCCCCAGGAAAAGCACGACACCTCCAGGCTCCGCAAGAGCGAGCAGCTGTGCCCCCACGTCAGCGGTCAGTGCCAGGCCCAGGAACGGCCGTCTGGCCGCACACTGCCCCCCCCCCCCCCCGGCTTGTGCCAGCGGCATTCTCGGGCCTCTGGGTGGGGAGGGAGGAAGGAAGGAAAAGCCCTTGAGCCCAGCGCTCAGCCGAGGGTGTCCACCATGGGTCTCCCTCGGGGCCCCGGGCCCCCTTACCCAGGGTTCACCCCACGAGTTCCGCACGATCCAGTACTCAGTGTCGTTGCTGACGCCCCAGCCAGCCACCGACACGACGTGGTTGATGGCGGGCGCCTCCGAGTACTCGGAGTAGATGCCCCCCGAGTACTTGTCCATCTTCTCCGTCGCCATGATCCCGCAGCTGGGAGCGAGCAGGGCTGTGAGCAGAGGTGGCATCCCACCGTCCCCCCTCCCCCCCATCCCCATCACCCGGGACCGGCCCTGCGCTCACCTGATGGGCCCGTTGGCGTAGATTTCAGCCATCATCTTCTCCCTCCCCGACACGGAGCCGTAGTCGCCCACCTTCCATAGCGTGTAGTTCTGGATTGGGTGGCACACCTTGAACTCGGTGCACGTCCCACACTGGTTGAACTTGTTGCACTCTGGGGGCAGAGAAGCCAGCGTGAGCCCGGGCCCCCCCGGCAGAGACCGGAAGCAGCAGCACGGCCGGGGGGACCTGTAATTAGGGGCCAGGGCAGGGAGGCACCAGGCAGCCTCTCCCTCTCTTTGAAGGCCAGGGACCCGGCCCACAATTCTCCGAGGCTGAAAATAGAGTATAATTAAATTACCCACCGCTAATAAGACAGCACTGCCGGGTGCTGAGGGGCTGGTGCCCTTGGGAGAAAATAAGCATTTTCTCATTAGCGCGCTGGAAGAGGGACTGAAGGCGGGCGGCCCTGGCCCGGGGAACTTCCAGCCGCCACCTGCAGCCTCCCGGCCCAGCCCCCTCCCCTGCTTCCTGTCCGAGGTGACTCGCCTCGTGAGGCCTGGCCAGGAGCTGCGCACACAAAGGCCAGTCTGTCTGCGGCCAGCAGTGAGGGAACCCTGGCTGAGAGCTGGATCAAACTGGTCCCGGGGCAGGCCTGGGGCCAGGGACCACCTGCCTGTGGGGCTCCCGACTTCTGACACCTGACACGGGGAGACTCGCCAGACCAGTCCGGGAGGATTCCACAGGCCGGGCAGTGTGGCCAGGAGGCAAGGGGCCGGCCCCTCCAGAAGCCCAGGGTGGCCCCTTCCCAGGGGGCGGGGCGGGGCCCGCCTTCTGCTCCAGCCCGGGGGGGGGGGGGGGGGGGGGGGGGCGGGGGCACCTACCCTGGTCCTTGGCCTGGTAGTTGTTGCAGGTTTCGTCAGGGATGCCGTGCTCGTGGGCATAGTGCCACACCAGCAGGTCGTTGCCACCCTCGCAGGAGCCGGCCTCCCCGCAGTCCAGCACGTGCTGCACGGACAGCAGCGTGGGCGGCCAGGCGCCCTTCCTCTTGATGTTGATGCGGTCTGCAAGGCAACGGGCACTCGGCCAGGGCTGGCGGGACCCCGGCCCCCGGACACCAAGCAGCTGCTGTGGACACGCCGGGGCCCGAGCCCACCGCCCTTCTGGACACAGAGCCCCCCAGCCCTGGCCACCATGCCCCAGGTCCCACTGCCCAGGGGCCCCCAGGGCCGGACCTGCCTGCTCGGGGGCTGGACACCCCCCCCCCCCCCCGCGCCCTCCTGCAGCCCTGTCCCGGTGCCCAGGGCGGGCGGGGCCCGGTGGGATAGGCAGCCAGTGTGCGGCACCCCTGCAGGTGCGGGCGGCCCCGGAGCTGCTTCTGAGCGCCGGCCGGGCCGGGGAATCTGGGCTGTGGTTGCCGGCCCTGGGCAGGCGGCCGGCGGCGGGGCTGTGGGTTTGTGTGCTGAGCCGGGGCAGCGGCTGCGGGTGTCCGGCCCGCCCTCGGCTTCCGTCGCCCACCGGCGACCAGACCACCGGCCAGCACCGCGGGGCCTGCTCTCCCGCTAGCCCCCAGGGCCCGTGGCCTCAGCCCCATTTCCGCACAGCCTCGCCCCAACCCCGGCCCGTCTCCCTCTAGGCCCAGCCCTGCTCCGCAGACCTGCCGACAGGACGCTGTGGCCACGGCAGCTGCCCCCTTGCCAGTACCCGAGACCCCGCCCCTCCCCCAGCCCCACCACCCACCCACTCTCTGGAACCCAGCTAGGCCTCGCCCCACTCCCTGCCCGCCCTGGCTCCCCACTCCTGCGTGTGTGACCGCGATGGAGCCCAGACTCATGTGCAAGTGTGCGTGCGTGCAAGTGCGCATGTGGGAACTGCTCTCACGCGTGCATGTGCGTGGAACAAACCTGGTCTCAAGTGTGCATATGTGTAGGGACTGGACTGGGTCTCGTGTGTGCGAGTGTGTGCACATATGTGCACACGAGATGTGCGTCTGTGTAAGAATGTGTTGTCTGTGTAAGCACGTGAGTGCTGAACCTGGCCTTGTGTGTGTGTGTGTGTGTGTGTGTGTGTGTGTGTGTGTGTGTGCGCGCGTGCGCGTCCACATGGGGGCCAGGGCTGCTCCCACCCCCTACACTGTCTGGGCTGACCTGACCACAGCCAGAGGCCCCCAGCAGGCTCTGGGGCCCCGAGCTCCTACCAGGCTGGCCCAGAGGAGCACCCTGCTGGGGAGTCGCCCTTGCGGGGCAGGCACTGGGCATGCAGAGGGGCCGCACGGCTGGCGTGCTCAGGACTCTGGTCTTCCTTAGTGACAGCTTTCAAGAAGGGGTGTGTGAGTGGAGCAGGGGCTGGACAGGCTCAACTACAGGGAACAGGTGAGGGGGTGGAGGGGATGGGACAGGGGAGGGGGTGGAGGGGATGGGACAAGGGAGGGGTGGAGGGGGATGGGAGAGGGGAGGGGTGGAGGGGGTCAGGAGCAGGGGAGGGGTGGAGGGGGATGGGACAGGTGTGGGAGTGGAGGGGGATGGGAGAGGGGAGGGGGTGGAGGGGGTCAGGAGCAGGGGAGGGGTGGAGGGGGATGGGACAGGTGTGGGGGTGGAGGGGGATGGGACAGGCGTGGGGGTGGAGGGGGATGGGAGAGGGGAGGGGGTGGAGGGGGTCGGGAGCAGGGGAGGGGTGGAGGGGGATGGGACAGGTGTGGGGGTGGAGGGGGATGGGAGAGGGGAGGGGGTGGAGGGGGTTGGGAGCAGGGGAGGGGTGGAGGGGGATGGAACAGGTGTGGGGTGGAGGGGATGGGACAGGGGAGGGGATGGAGGAGCATGGGACGGGGAGGGGTGGAGGGGGTCGGGAACAGGGGAGGGGTGGAGGGGGATGGGACAGGTGTGGGGTGGAGGGGATGGGACAAGGGAGGGATGGAGGGGGTCGGGACAGGGGAGGGGTGGAGGGGGTTGGGAGCAGGGGAGGGGTGGAGGGGGTCGGGAGCAGGCGGGGCAGGGGCCCCGCGGGCAGAGGGCAGGAAGCCACTGGCGCCCTGAGTGGGGCGTGGGAGGCTGGGCTTTCCCCGGGCCTCACCCGCCGACGGAGCGTTTGGGGGTGGGGAGACCCACACATGAGGTTGGGGTGTCAAGTGTTCACGTGAGAGAATAAAGCTGGGGTGCTGGGGTCAGGTTCGGGGGTGCGGCCAGCGAAGGCCAAGGACGGAGACCAGGGAGCCTGAGCTGGCCAGAGGGGGCAGGAGGGTCACGGAGGGAACTGGCGCCCGGGGCACGGAGACCCGCCAGGCTGCGGCTGGGCGGTGGCCCCGGAAGTGCCTGGTGCGAAAGAGGAAGGAGGGAAGGTCACAAGACTCGGGTCCGAGGGGAGGGGGGCCGCAGTCGGGCCGACCCCGCCACAGCCCACCCGCCGGTCTGGATGCAGAGGCCCCTCCCTGGCCCTGACCCGCGTCCCCAAACCGCCTTCCCGGGCCCCTCCCACTGGGGCCAACTACCTGCCCTGCCCGCGGAGAGACTGTCACATGCCCCTGTGACGCCCGCCCAGCGCCCGGGACCCCCTGGGGCGGCTGGCCTGGCCTCACGTGGCCTGGCCTCACTGGACGGTCAAAGAGCAGAGGCCGGAGGGGCCCTGGCTGCCTCCCCAGCGGAGTCCGGGCGAGAAGGCAGCCCCTGGCCCGGCCAGGCTCCCCACTGGAGGGTTCTCCCAGCCCGTCCTGTGCCCGGGCCTCAGGGCTGGCACCCATGCCAGGCTGGACGGGCGGAGGTGATGACACCTTGTGCCAGGCGGGTGGGCAGAGATGCTCAGACACCCCGTGCCAGGCGGGTGGGCAGAGATGCTCGGACACCCCGAGCCGGGCTGGGCAGGTGGAGGTGATGACACCCCGTGCCAGGCGGGTGGGCAGAGGTGATCTGACACCCGGGGCCAGGCTGGGCGGGCAGAGGTGCTGGCCACGCCGAGCTGGGCGGGCGGAGGCGCTGGCCACTGGGCCCCCCACCTACCGGCCAGGGCGCTGGTGCTGCCGTGGGCCCAGCAGGAGCCGCAGTACTGGGGGATGTGCTGGTTGCGCGTGGCGCTGGCGAAGTTGACCCCGTCCACGTTGCGCCAGTCCCAGCTCTTGGGCAGGTCCGCGGGGGACAGGTACTCGTGCGGGCGGGGGTAGGTCCTGCGGAGAGACGGCGCGGTCAGCCCCCGGCCCGCCCGCGCCCCCCGCCCAGGGCCAGCCGCGCCCGCGCCCACCTGAGTCCCGGCAGCGCCGCGGGGTCCCCGCGCAGGGCCCGGTAGCAGCCGCGGCCGCGCCGGAAGGGCCCGCGGGACCCCGCGTCCACCCGCAGGGCCGGCAGGGCCAGCAGGGCCAGCGCCAGCAGCAGCGCCCGCGGCCGCGCGCACGAAGCCATGGTCGGGCCGGTCCCGTGCGGGTCCAGAGCCGGGTCCGCGCGCTGCCCCCTCGGACGGGTCCTCGTGCCGCGCCCGGGGCCTCTGCGGCCTTTAGGGGCCGCGCCCGGCCCGGGACACTCCCCGGGGGCGGGGCTGTCCGCTCCGGTGACCCCGGCCCCGCCCAGGCCCGCCTGGCCCGGCCACTGCCAGGGGCACAGATGCCCGCGGCCTTCCGGGCCCCGCTGGACCCCGTGTCTTGGGACACGCCCTGGCCCAGCCCTTTGAACCCCTCTCCCCAGGCGGCCCCCCACCCCCGCCGCCCCGGAGGAGGAGGGCAGGATTCTTCTAGAAAATGCCACCACCGCGCAATCCCGGCTGCTTCCTCTTCCCCAGGCGAGCAGCTTCCTGCTGACCCAGCCGCTGCCTGGCCAGCCCCAGGCCACAGGGACGCAGGGAGCCCTGTCCCCCACCAGCCCCCTCCCCGGCCCGCCTGGGACCCAGGCTCCCCCACCTGCAGAGGCTGCCTGCCTTTCCAGGGGTCCCAGAGGGTGCTGTGGGCGACCCCCAGAGTCAGCCCGCTTCCGGGGCCATCCGGGACCTAGCGCCCGCGGCGGCTCCCAGTTAGGGGCTGTGGCCCCCAGACCCCCCTGAGATGACACTCAGCCGGGGTGGGGGGTGGCTGGGCTGAGCACCACGGGCCGCGGGCAGCGTGTCCGAGAGCTGGTAACCCGCCCGTGCTCAGAGCTGGCTTTGGGGAAGGGGCTAGAGGCGAAAGTCGGCGCCCAGACGGGCCCACGCCCGGCTGAGGGGACCCAGGCCCTCGGCTGGGCCGACGTGGCTGGGAGGGACGGGCGCCGGGCACTGGGAACCTGGGCGCCTCATGTCCACCTCGACACCTGCTGGACCCTTAAGGGCTGGAGGGGGTCCCCGGGGCTAGCCAGGAGGTGGCAGAGCCGGGGCAGGGGCCTGCAGGCACAGCCCGGAAGTGTCCCAGCCCAAGGCCACCCCAGGGAGGACAGCCAGGCCTGGGGGTCAAGGACACTCGGACACAGTCTCCCGACTCGGACCAGCGGCTGGAGCAGGACGGAGCAGGAATTCAGACGGCGGGGCCGCGGCTTGGCAGGCCCGAGAGGGAAGGGCATGAGTCGGGCACTGCCTCGCACGTGGGTCCAATCACTGAGCCGGGAGTAGGCCCCGAGCAGTGCCACGCGTGACCCAAACACCATGCAAACTAGTAATAATGAAAAAACAGCCGGAAGTGAGACAGCAATCTCTTGTTGGCTCACAAAAATCTGTTTGTTTTGGGGCCACACCCTGTCGTGCTCAGTGCTCACTTCTGGCTCTGTTCGGGGCTGACTCCCGGCTCTGTGCTCAGGGCTGATTCCCAGCTCTGTGTTCGGGGCTGACTCCCGGCTCTGTGCTCAGGGCTGATTCCCAGCTCTGTGTTCGGGGCTGACTCCCGGCTCTGTGCTCAGGGCTGATTCTCATTTCTGTGCTCAGGGCTCACTCCTGGCTCTGTGCTCAGGGCTCTCTCCCGACTCTGTGCTCGGGGCTCACTCCTGGCTCTGTGCTTGGGGCTGACTCCCGGCTCTCTGCTCAGGGCTGATTCCCAGCTCTGTGCTCAGGGCTCACTCCTGGCAGTGCTCAGGGGACTATATGGGATGCCGGGAACTGAACCTGGGTCTGCAGTGTGCAAGGCAAAAGCCTGACCCACTGTCCTATCTCTCAGGCCCACGCGGCTGTATTTTGGGCCTGAGGCGGAGCCGGGGGTCTGCCTTCCCTTCTGAGCCAACGTGGGCCCCCCCGGGGGTGGGACAGCAGGCGGGCAGGTTTCCAGCAAAGGGTCCCGAACATTCTGCCCGGGCACAGACTTCGGGCCACAGCTGGAAGAGGGAAGGCCAGACACGCCCAACACAGGCCCAGCGCCCCCCCCCCGCCCCCCGTCCCCCCAGGGGACTCTTCAGAGAGTTGCAATGCCGGCTCGTCCATGACTCAGTCTCCCCCATGGGCCCTGCCGGCTGCAGCGCTGCCTTGTGTCCCGAGGTGGGCTCTGGGATGCGGCTGGCTGGTGTTGGGAGGCTCTGAGCCCCACTGGGGTCCCCGCAGCTCGCCTTCATCCTGTCTTCTCTTGTGAGGCCACACCCGGCAGTGCTCAGGGGTCACTCCTGGCTCTGCACTCAGGGTCCACTTCTGGCAGAACCTGGGGGGCCCTAGGGGATGCCGAGGATCAAACCTGGGTCAGCCACGTGCAGGACATGCGCCCTCCCTGCGGTATGTCTCTCCAGCCCGACGCGTTCTGTGTTCCCCGGATCGTAGAGGGTCTGACCTGCACAGCTGGCCGCGGGGGTGCTGGCCGGGTGGGCGGGCAGCTGGAAGTCTCTTAGCCCTTTCAGTGAAGCCCACGACGTGTGGCCCCGAAAAGAGGCCGTTCGTGTCTGCAAGCAGGCCGGCGTGGCGCCAGAGGGGAGGCTCGGGGGCCACAGGGTGCCGAGCTCTGGAGGCCCCGAGTTCCGTGGGAGGTGCCCCTTGGTCCCTGGGTGCTGCTGGCTGTGGCGCTGGGGGGCCGTGGGGGTGCAGGCAGAGGGTCGTGCGGGCGCCTCGCGCGGTGGCCCGGCCCCGTGGGACCCCCAGCCCCTGCCCCGCGGAGCCCAGGAGCAGAGCCCAAGGGCCGAGCCCTGCTGGACACCCCAGGGCCGGTTTCCCATGGGACATGCCACCCCCCGCCTGTCGGAATGCCCCCTCCCCCGCTGACGGCCCAGGCGCTTCCCAGAGCAGCTGGGCGGGAGGGTGCGGCTGACCTGCCTGGACCGTCCCTGCTGTCCTCCTGGGCCACCAGCATCCAGAAGACCCTTCCGGCACCCCCTGGCTGGCCTCGGCCTCGGTCTACTCCTGGCTCTCTTGGGCACCAGCCAACACCACCCACCTGGGTGCGGGCTGCGGGACCCCTGACCTCCAGGGCCGTCCACACAACGCCCGGGGGTCTGTCTGTCTGTCCAGCCGCCCGGCCCTCGGCTGCCATCCACTGCCGTTGGGAGTGGGCTCCTCCCTGGGAAAGCTGTCTGGGCACCGGGGGCGGGGGCACGTGCGCTCCAGCAAGGGGCCACATCCGAAGGAAGGGCCACACGCTGGACATGCTGGAGTGTCCCTGGGGCCTCGGTCAGAGCCTTGGCTCAGCCCACCCACGAGCGTCCGGGGGAGTCACAGCCGGGGACGGGCGCCCTGCACGGAGGCCACTGAGGGGGAGCGAGGGTCGAGAGCGGCTGGGAGGTTTGACCCGGGGCCCCGTAGAGCGGGCTGGGTCCGGGGTGACACCTGGGCAGCCGGCGAGTGTGCGGGCCCTCAAGACCACGTGCACGAGGCACCGGGCGCCGGGCAGGAGCCGCCCCCTCGGCTCTGCCCCCAGGGCTACTCTGTTCCCACGGGTGTCCACCCACTCTCCGGGGCAGCCCCTGGGCCCCTGCAGGCTCTCCCAGCGAGACCCCTGTAGACTGGTGCACGGGGGAGGCCAAGCCCGGATGGAGGGTCTGCTTGGGTTGGGGCACTGCGGGGGGCGCGGAGCTGGCAGAGGGGGCCAGGCAGGACGCAGTCGGCCAGAGGGGAGTGGCGTGCTGGGCCCCGAGCCCCAGGCCCAGGAAGCCCCTCACACGGCCTGCAGGACGAGATGTGCAGCAGCCCCGGCTTTGGAGGCCGGCGTGGCTGAGGCTGAGGCCCGTGGGAGTCGCGGGGATGGGCAGGGCTCTGGCCATGGGCACCGCTGCCCCGCCCCCACCAGTGTCTGTTGATAGACGTCGCTTTCCAGAGCGGCACGCTGCGCCCAGGCTGGCTGTGGGGGTCTGTGTGCGTTGGCCCGGCCCAGGCGCCGACCCGCTGGCCTTATCACTGCTCTGCCTGGGACCCGCTGGCAGAGGCGCATGGGTGAGGCGGCAGCTTCTGGGAAGAGAAGTTCCTGAGGCCGATCCCCTGCACGGGAAGTGCAGGGTTGCGGGCGTGCACACCTGTGTACGAGTATGTGTGTGTGTGCTTTTGTGAGTGCATACATGTGCACATGCATGTGCACATGTATGTGTACAAGTGTGTTTGTGTGTGCAGGCAGGCATATGAGCAGTGTGTGTGCACAAGTGTGCATGTAGAGGTATGCACACACGTGTGTGCATGTGTGTGCATGCATGTGTGCCCATATAGATGTATGTGGTTTATGTACATTTATGTGCAGGTATTCATGTATGCATGTACATGTGTGTGCATGCAGACGTGTTCAGGTATTTGTACATGTGTGTACATGCACATGTGTGTATATAGATGTGTACAGGTATATGTATGTGTGTGCAGGTATTCATGCATGTGCATGTACATGTCTGTGCATAGACATGAGTAGGTACATGTACATGTGTGTGCAGGTATTCATGTGTGTACACGTACATGTCTGTGCAAGTGTACATAGTGTGTGTGCACACGTGTTGCATCCTGTGAGTCACAGATGCCAGCACAGGTCACTGATGACCCAAAGGGGCAGGTCCAGGCTCCCTCCTGGGCCCGGGGCTGTCAGGCCTTGGGGAGCAGCCAGGGGCAGGCGGTGGCCCGAAGCCCCCGTGTGGCAGGGGGTCGCCCCGCTTCACGACAGAGGCCAGGTCCTCCTGCTCCCGTTCCTCCGGCAGGCACTCGCCTGTGCTTCTAGAACATTCTTGGGCGGCAAGAGCTGCGCATGGAGGCTGATAAGAGAGTGGCGCTGCACCGCCCAGGGCCCAAGCCCCCTGCGGCCCCTGGGCGCTGGGCTCTCAGCGGACACTCCCGGGGCCCCACAGGCTGGACTCCACGCTTCTGGGGCTCTTCACCACGCAGGCCCCGGCTGGGGGGGGGGTGGATGAAATCAAGGGCCCGGGTGGGGGCCCCACATTCCCCTGATGAGACGCGTGTGCCCCAAGCAGGCGGGGCCCTCTGCCCGCGGCCCCGGGGGAAGTCTGGCGGCCGGCGATTGGGGCTCTCGGGGACACTGGCTCCTTATCCTCACGCCGCCTTCCGAGAATAAACCCGCGTGTCATCCAGGAAAGGCCCGTCACCGCCACTTCCCGGGGGGCCTGGGCCGAGCCCCTCTGGGGCGCCCGGTCTGTCTCCCGGGCCGCGCCTCCTCGCTCTCAGCCCCCACGGTGACGGGGCCCGAGACAGACCTTCCCTCTGCACACAGAGGCACGGGGCCCCGGGAGAGCCGTGCCGGAGACCCCGACATCTCGCTGTCCCAGACTCCGGACGTCCAGAGGAGATCGGGTTCCATCCCCAGCTCCCCAGGGTCCCTGAGCCCTGCCAGATGTGATCCCTGAGCACTGAGCGAGGAGCAAACCCTGGGAACCACAGGTGTGGCCCCCAAACCAAAAATAAAGAAAATAAACAGTAACAGGAGCAGAGTCTGGTGCACCCCAGGCTCCGTGTGCTGGTCTGAGCCAGCTGGGGGGACCCAGGAGCGCACGGTGCGGGGCTGAATCCCCTACATGGGCTGAGTCCGTCTACACAGGCTGATTTCACCTACACAGTGCAGGGTGGAGTCCGTCTATACTGTGCAGGGCTGAATCCATCTACACAGGCTGGCTGAATCCACCTACACTGTGTGGGGCTGAGTCCATCTATACCGTGTGGGGCGGAGTCCGTCTACACCGTGCGGGGCTGAATCCATCTACACAGGCTGAATCCAACTACACCGTACAGGGCTGAATCCATCTACACTGTGCGGGGCTGAGTTCCTACTTCTCAGTGTTGGTGGGTTCCACCTGCCACTCCAGGCTGCAACCTTGGGGAGAAAGTTCCGGTCAGGGAGGGGCATCCCCCTGCAGCCCGCCCAGCCCGCCCTGGCCGCTACAGAGCGTGGACAGAGCCCCTGGTGGTTCGAGGATCAGAGCCCCCGGGGCCTCCCCCTTTGCCAACTGCCCATTTAACAGGAGGATGTTTTAGGCACCCAGCCCGTCTGGGACGCGGGCCGCCTCGCGCCCTAAGCCAACGGAGAGGGCCGTGGGGGACGTGCCCTGGGCAGGACGAGGCGGGGCCAGCCCACTGCTCTGGTGGGGTCGGCCGGGACAGCAAGGGGCAAGAAAGCAGGAACAGGAAAATGCCCCGTGCCCGGCCAGGGCTGCTCTGGGCCACACAGGCGCCTGTGAGCCGCTCCTGCCCACAGCCACGGGGCACCTTCTGTCCCCCCGCAGCCAGGGGCCACCAGAGGACCCCCTTGGCCCCCGCACCCACGGCTGCACTTGTGAAGAAATAATGCACTTGTGCATTATTGGCTTTGAGAAGCCGGGTTTGCTAAACCTGCTGCTCAGGGTGGCCCAGTGGGGGGTGCAGACCACACCTGCCCGGGGGCTCTGTGGGGCAGGCACGGGGGCCCCTGGGGAGCAGTGAGCCCACAACCCTGCCAGGATGTGCAGACACGGTGCCCAAAGACGGGACGCCCCGTCCTGCGACTAGTCGACACTGAAGGAACCTCAGAAAAGAAAAGCACGGGGCTGGAGCGATAGCACAGCGGGGAGGGCGTTTGCCTTGCCGAGGCTGACCCGGGTTCGATCCCCAGCATCTCATAGGGTCCCCTGAGCACCCCCAGGAGTAATTCCTGAGTGCAGAGCCAGGAGTCACCCCTGAGCATCGCCGGGTGTGACCCAAAAAGCAAAAAAAAAAAAAAAGAAAGAAAGAAAAGAAAAGAAAAAATAAACACGGGGGTGTCCCTTAGATCAGCACCGGGCCACCCAGGGCCACCTCTCGGGGCAGGGGGGCTCGTGCTGTGCCCCCTGCTGCACGTGGGGTCTCTGTTCCCCGGCAGGCCCCACCCTGGCGAAGCATCTGGGCGTTCCCAGGGCAGGAAGTGAGCGGCAGATCGGCAACGGGAGAGGAAAGCCCCTTGCCGGGCGATAGGCGGGGGTGGGGTGGTGGGGGGGGCAGGCGGGGCGGGGCGCACCCTGGTCAGGGGACTCTCGGCGAGCTCAGGGCTCACAGAGCGAGGACAGTCGTGCCGAGAGGACCCCGGGGCCTTGGGCTTGGGCGAAGGCGAGGATGCGGGAAATCGTCCACATCCAGATTGGCCAGTGCGGGAACCAGATCGGAGCCAAGGTGAGCAAGCGGGCGGCCGTGATCCCGAGCGAGCCCACAGCAAAGGCCTCGACGGGCCCCGGCGTCGGGGCGCAGCCGGCCTCGAGATCTCAGTTCCCGGCTGAACCCGGGGTTTTCCGAGCAGCTGGAGAGACTGGAGTGGCCTGGGGCAGCCCGCAGTTCCCGTGCAATGTGGCCGCAGTTCCCTGCTGAACCCGGGGTTTTCCGAGCAGCTGGAGGGACTGGAGTGGCCTGGGGCAGCCTGCAGTTTCCGCGCAAGGTGGCCGCAGTTCCAGGTGTATAATACACGGCAGCCCGCTCGACCTTTTAATTTGGTTTTTGGTTTTGGGGGCCACGTGAAGACGGGGCTCGAACCCAGACCTCATGCGTGCAGAGCCCGGGCTCCAGACCGGTGAGCTCTCTCCAGCCCCGTCATCCTCACTTTGACCGTCTTGGCTTTTTGTTTCATATATTTGTTTTGTTGTGGCCACACCGGGCAGTGCTCAGGGCCGCAGCCTGCTCTGTGCTCAGGGGTCACTCCTGGCGGCCTCGGGGGACACGCTTCTACTCTCTCGATAGTTGACCTTCCCTAACTAAACGCAGTCGCCTGTCCCTAACCAGTTTCTCTCCAGCTGTTTGCGAAGACCTTTTTTCCTTTTAGATGTTAGGCAACACCCAGCTGTGCTCAGGGCTTACTCCTGACCCAGTGCTCAGGGGTCATTTCTTGTGGGGCTCGTGGGACCATGGGGATGCCAAGAATCCAACCCAGGCTGGCCCCGTGCAAGGCCACTCATTGTACTCTCTGGCCCCTGCTGGGAAATATTTTCTCCCCATCACCAAGGACCCCTCTGCAACCCCAGGTTGCTTATAATGTAAAACTACAAAGACCTACAGTTCTTTTTGGTAAGCAAGCATTTGTTTCATTTGTTCTTTTTGGGTCACACCCAGCGATGCTCAGGGGTTCCTCCTGGCTCTGCACTCAGGAATTACCCCTGGCGGTGCTTGGGGGACCCTATGGGATGCCGGGGATTGAACTCGGGTCGGCCGTGTGCAAAGCGAATGCCCTCCCCGCTGTGCTATGGCTCAGGCCCGCAAGAGAGAATTCAAGCGGTGACCCTAAGACGGTGCGCAGACAGGGGCAGGAGTGACTAGACACCCCCTCGGGGAGAAGGCATCTCCCCTCCCCTCCTGCGTCTCTGCTAAGCACTGGTACCATCAACAAATGTGTGCAAGCAGGAGCCAGGGCCCCAGTTCCAGCCCTGGTGAGTGGTGGCAATTCCCAACTACAGCTTCCAGAATGTTCTCTTTGCTATTTGGAAACTGCTTGCACTAGTGCAAAACACTTTAAATCTATGGTCTTGGGGCTGGAGAGGTCATACAGAGGTGAAGGCACTTGTGGTCGACCCTGGTTTGATCTCCAGACTACCTTGATCGGAGCCAGGAGTGTTCCTGAGCACAGAGCCAAGAGTATTCCCTGAGCACAGAGCCAGGAGAGAGCATTGAGCCAGGAGTGTTCCCTGAACACAGAGCCAGGAGAGAGCACTGAGCACAGAGCCAGCAGTGTTCCCTGAGCACTATGGGTGTGGCCCAACCCCCCATTTTCTGAGGGGCTCAAGGAAGTGGCTCCGGGGTCAAGGCCGTACCTTGCACACACACACACACCTGGGTGTAATCTGGGCACATCTGTGGATTTTCACAATTACAAATGTGTGAGCACACTTGTGGATTTTTGCGGTTGTGGGGCGCTCGGTGGCCGGTGTGCAGGGAGCCCAGAGTCCCGCCCTCCGTCCTCTCTCCTTCCCGGTCCCTGTGGCCACCGCCCGCAGCGGCGTGTCGGGGAGAGGCCTGGCGGGGCGGGGAGGGCAGGACAGCGTGTGCGGAGCGTGTCGGTCCCCCGCTGCAGATAAGGCCTTTCTGACCAGACGCAGACGCAGCTGAGCCCGGGCTCGAGATAGCGGGAGGGAGGCAGGGAGGCCCGCTCGGTGTCACCGCAGCCTCCTGCCAGGGGACTCCCAGGGCCCGGGAACTCGAGGGCACACTTCATGTATGGGGTCACCGTACTTCGTGCGTTGGTTGATTCTCACCCCTGCCACCAGAGCTGGTGACTAAGGACAACTGGGGGGCCCGTTGATGAGGCCGGGCGGGGCTGACACGCAAGCTGTGAGAGAGGGCAAGAAAAAGCTCTCCGGCATTTTATCTGCTCATCCGGGGGCCGTGCCCTGCAGTGCTCAGGGGCTGCTCCTGGCACTGCCTGGGGGCCCGAATGGGGTGCATGGGTGGGGTCTGGGTCGGCCGTGTGTGGGGCCAGCTGGACTGCCCGGCCCCCAGGAGGCCTCTCTGAACACCGGCCAATGGCAGCGAAGGGGCTGTCCCCCCCACTCCCGCGGCCAGAGTCTGCGCAGGCCGGCGTCACGGGGCCTGCACACGGGCCGTGGAGCACGATGTGCTTCGGGCGTGAGGACAGCAGTGCCGCAGCCTGGGCCGGGCACTCTCTGACCATCCGGAATGCTCACGGCCACCGGAGAAGGGCCAGGGCGAGGGGACAGCAGGGAGGGCAGCCTGGGTCTGATCCCCGGCGTCCCGGCGGGTCCCCTGAGTGCCCCCAGGAGTCCTGAGAGCACTGCAGGGGCAGGAGGAAGCCCGGAGCATCACCGGGGGTGGCCCCAAACCGGGAGACCCTGCGGGGAAGGCCTCGGAACGAGCTTCTCAGGAAACGGCAGGAAGACTACGGAGCCCCGGGGGAAACAGATGAGACCCGAGGGGAGGCCCGCCTCCTTCCCCGCCCGGACCCCGCCTTGGCCAGCGCAGACCCCGCCCGTGCCGAGCAGCCCCGGGATTCCCAAGCAGGAGCTCAACTTCAGCTTGGGGGCCACACCCGGCGATGCTCAGGGGCGACTCCTGGGCTCGGTGCTCAGGAGTCTCTCTTGGCAGTGCTCCCGTGTGGGATGCTGGGGATCGCACCCGGGTGGGCTGCATGAGAGGCGAACTCTCTAGCCCCCCAGCCCAAGTTTGGGAGGAGCGAGACCCCTTCAGCCTCCTGACTTGTGCACGTTTTGTGGAAGGGGCCTGGCCGGGGCGGCCTCGGGGGCCGGGGGTCTCAGGAGGGCTGGGGAGCGGCGGACGCCGGGTCCCACCTGCTGTGCGTCTCTCGCAGTTCTGGGAGGTGATCGGCGAGGAGCATGGCATCGACCCTCTGGGGAGCTACGTCGGGGACTGCGCCCTGCAGCTGGAGCGCATCAGCGTGTACTACAACGAGGCGCACGGTAGGGGGCGCCCCGGAGCACGGGGGCAGGAGCGGGCACCCCCGCGTGTGCGCGGGGCCGGCGGGGTGGGGGGGGCCCTGACCCAAGAAAACCAGACTCACTTCCCGTGGGAAACCAGGCCTGCCCTGGGCACGCCGCCCCCCGCCGCGGACTGGCCCCCCAGGGCCCGCTTGGGACCCCCCCCCCCCCATGAGCAGGCTCCGACCTCTCCCTCTGCCCCCAGGCCGGAAGTATGTGCCCCGAGCCGTGCTGGTGGACCTGGAGCCCGGGACCATGGACAGCATCCGGTCCAGCAAGCTGGGTGCCCTCTTCCAGCCTGACAGCTTTGTCCACGGTAGGTTTTGCGTTTTTTATTTTTCTGGAAGGTTCCACCCGTCAGAGAAGGCTGCCTGCGAGCGGGGCCCGGGTCCCTTTCTGGGCCACACCCAGCGGGGCTCGGGGCCAGGTGCTCAGGGTTCACCGTGGGCAGGGCCCAGGGATTGAACCCAGGCCAGCTGCGCGCAGGGCCTGTGTCCAAGCGCCCGGTCCCCTGCGCGGGCCTCGGCCGTGATCTTCCCAGGTGGGGTGACCTACTCCCGCCTCCTCCCGCCCCAGGTAACTCTGGAGCCGGCAACAACTGGGCCAAGGGCCACTACACGGAGGGCGCAGAGCTGGTGGACAGTGTGCTGGACGTGGTGCGGCGGGAGGCGGAGGCCTGCGACTGCCTGCAGGGCTTCCAGGCCGTGCACTCACTGGGCGGGGGCACGGGCTCGGGCCTGGGCACGCTGCTCATGAGCAAGGTCCGCGAGGAGTACCCCGACCGCATCCTCAACGCCTTCAGCGTCATGCCCTCGCCCAAGGTGTCGGACACGGTGGTGGAGCCCTACAACGCCGTGCTGTCCGTGCACCAGCTCATCGAGAACGCCGACGCCTGCTTCTGCATCGACAACGAGGCGCTCTACGACATCTGCTTCCGCACGCTCAAGCTCAGCACGCCCGCCTACGGCGACCTCAACCACCTGGTGTCGCTCACCATGAGCGGCGTCACCACCTCCCTGCGCTTCCCCGGCCAGCTCAACGCCGACCTGCGCAAGCTGGCCGTGAACATGGTGCCCTTCCCGCGCCTGCACTTCTTCATGCCCGGCTTCGCGCCGCTCACGGCCCAGGGCAGCCAGCAGTACCGCGCCCTGTCGGTGGCCGAGCTCACCCAGCAGATGTTCGACGCCCGCAATGCCATGGCCGCCTGCGACCCACGCCGCGGCCGCTACCTCACCGTAGCCTGCATCTTCCGCGGCCGCATGTCCATGAAGGAGGTGGACGAGCAGATGCTGAGCGTGCAGAGCCGGAACAGCAGCTGCTTCGTGGAGTGGATCCCCAACAACGTGAAGGTGGCCGTGTGCGACATCCCCCCGCGGGGGCTGGCCATGGCGGCCACCTTCATCGGCAACAGCACGGCCATCCAGGAGCTGTTCTCCCGGGTGTCCGAGCAGTTCTCGGCCATGTTCAAGAGGAAGGCCTTCGTGCACTGGTACACGGGCGAGGGCATGGACGTGGGCGAGTTCGCAGAAGCCGAGGCCAACGTCCATGACCTGGTGTCCGAGTACCAGCAGTTCCAAGACGCCAGAGCCGCAGACGGCCACGGAGAGGCCTTGGGGGAGGCCGAGTTGGAAGCGGCCGAGTGAAGTCCTGGCCGGGTCTGTGGGGGAGGGGGCGGGGGGGGCGGGAGGGGGTCACACACACACACACACACACACACACACACACACACACACACACACACCTCGGAGTTGACTAGCCCTGCGGCACAGCAGAGGGGGTGAGAGTCAGGGCCACGGAGGGCTGGGGGAGCGCCGACGGGGGAGCCTCCGGTGGGCACTCGGCCTCCTCCCCTCCTCCCCACGCGCCCACGCCACTTCCTGGGAAGCACGCGTCGGTGACACTGTCTCTTGGGGACACAGCGGGGGTGAGGATGCCACGACAGCCAGCTGGGCCAGCTCTGGGACTGGCCCGGGGCATCTTGAGGCTGCCCAGTGGGACCCCCTGGGCCTGCGGCCGCCCCAGGGCCAAGGCACAGCGGGCACATGGGCACCCACGTAAGCGTCACGTGGCAGATGAGCGGGAGGCTGGCACCGAGGAGGGTGTGGGCCTGCGCAGTCCCAGGTGGGTGAACGGGGCCAGGCAGTGGGGAGGAGGAGTCTGAGTCTGAGGCCCTGAGTCTGAGGCCCAGCAAGCCCCCTTAAGAACCTCCATCCCTGCCCTCAGCTGGGGAAGCCGCGTGCGCCCGCACGCAGTATGCCCTGCCAGTTCCTTATTGCTGTCCGGTTCTGGGGACTCATGAATGACCATCGCTGGCTTTCCCTTGTGAAAGGCTATTTTTTTTTTTTCAGTTATTCTTTAGTAAAATTTTATTTTATTTTTTTTTTAAATTTATTTATTTTTAATTAGAGAATCACCGTGAGGGTACAGTTACAGATTTATACACTTTTGTGCTTATACTTCCCTCATACAAAGTTTGGGAACCCATCCCTTCACCAGTGCCCATTCTCCACCACCCGTAAACCCAGTGTCCCTCCCACCCTCCCCAATCCCATCTCCCCCCCACCCCACCCTGCCACTGTGGCAAGGCATTCCCTTCTGTTTTCTCTCTCTAATTAGCTGTTGTGGTTTGCAATAAAGGTGTTGAGTGGCCGCTGTGCTCAGTCTCTAGCCCTCATTCAGCCCGCAACTCCCTTCCCCCACATGGCCTTCGACTACAATGTAGTTGGTGATTGCTTCTCTGAGTTGACCTTTCCCCGGAACGTGAGGCCAGCCTCGAAGCCATGGAGTCAACCTCCTGGTACTTATTTCTACAGTTCTTGGGTGTTAGTCTCCCACTCTGTTATTCTATATACCATAGATGAGTGCAATCTTTCTATGTCTGTCTCTCTCGTGAAAGGCTATTTTGAAATACCCTTTTCACTTCCACTCAGTAATCACCTGGGAGCAGGTGCCAGCGTGTGCAGGAGCTGGCCCGTGCCCTTCCTGGCACGGAGGACGTCCTCTCATTGGGGCGCCTTTACCACCAAACCAACTTGCAGACGTTGCCCCAAGTGTCGGCGTGGAGACAGCTGGCCTGTTACACTGGTTTCCACCTGCCCCGCTGAGACGGCCACACGGGCCCTGGCTCCCAGCGGCCGGCCTGCAGGCACCTGGGCCCTGGCTCTGAAGATCTCTCAGGAGCCCCCGGGCTTCCACGCCAGGCCCCTTTCGTTGCCCCGGGGGCAGGTGGACAGCTGCGGCTGGCACGAGCACCCGGGCCGGGCTCATGGATGCACTTCATATCACTCTCCTGACGTCCCACAAGCATGAACGCGTCTAAGGAACTGCACCTATGTACTCAGTTGGACATTTTTAACCTTCCCTTGCGGCTAGAATGACTTATAAGCTGCGATTACAAAATCAGCTGCACACTGCCTCTAGCTCTTTCTTTTCAAATCCAAAAAGGCAATAAAAAAAATAAATAAAGTTGGGGCTGGAGTGATAGCACAGTGGGTAGGCGTTTGCCTTGCACACGGCCAACCTGGGTTCTATTCCCAGCATCCCATTTGGTCCTCTGAGCACCGCCAGGGGTGATTCCTGAGTGCAGAGCCAGGAGTAACCCCTGTGCATTGCCAGGTGTGACCCAAAAATCTGGTTTATATATTAAAGATTTGTGTTTTTCTCAGTGGTGATCATTAAATGGCCAAGAAATTCCAAGGGAAAATCAAAGTAAAGTGAAATTTACCAGTTACACATGCGGGGTGGGGGGCTGGGGAGGTGGGTGGGTGGGGGGAGGTATATCATGATTCTTGGTGGTGGAATATGGGCACTGGTGAAGGGATGGGTGTTTGAGCATTGTATAACTGAGACTTAAACCTGAAAGCTTTGTAACTTTCCACATGGTGATTCAATAAAAGAATAAAAAAAAAAAATTCCACGGAAAATGGCGAGGTCGCTTCGTTTCAGGCTAAACGAAGGCCCTTCCTTGAAGGCACCCTGCTCAGTGGCCGAGTGTCAGGAAACATTGCACAACCAGCCCGCGTGCTCTGTGGCAAAGAGGTTCAAGCAAAAGCAAACACTCGAGGGCCAAGAAGTCGGCCCCGTCCTGAAGTGGCTCCTCTGAGCACCTGGTCTCGCGCAGGCTGTGGGGACGGAGGCGCGACCCCGAGGAATCTCGCCAGGCTCCGCCCGGCCGCGGCAGGGCCAGGAGTCTCGTCTGGGTGTTACTCGGAGGAGCCCGAGGATTGCTCACTGGGCGGTGGGTGTCTTTTACTTGACTTTAATCCTTTCCGATCACAAGCCCTGTCCCCAGTCTCACCTCTAATCATCCCATCTGCCCCTGAACAAACGCTTCCCTCTGAGTTACTCAGCGGCAAATAACTGCGCCCTTTGCTCTATCTGGGAATGGATCCGCCGACAGACTCTGACTCACTCGCTCCTCGCCCTGGCGTGGAAGATGCTTTCCAGGACCTTCATTTGGGGCCTTGGCGAGCAGGCCGGCCTGCAATGGCTCCGTGGGAGTCCCACAGAGCCCTGGCCAGGCGCGCGGCCTCCCCTGCCCCCAGCCCTCGGCCGGCGGCAGCAGAGGCCCGGCTGGGACTCACTGCGCTTCGGAATTTCTATTTCTCCGTTTCCCCTAAAAGCCAAAACCAAGGCCTGAGCTCTGTGGTGCTGGACATGGCCAAGGGCTCCTAAGTTCCAAAGGAAGGAAAATGCAACACCCGCAGGGGTTCTTGACTCCTGAGTACTTAACGATAAGCCCCCACTCACACCCCAAATCTCGAACCCCGACACACCCAGCACCGCGGTCAGGGACCTTCGACTTGACCCGGGCGACCAACTGGATAAGCCAATCACTCTGTGATTGTCTCGTTCCTCAGAGACATGCGCCAGGATACAGAGAACCCCCCTCAGGCCCCGGGAAGGCGCCCTGCGCCGAGACAGCCCCTTCCCCATCCACAGCTCCCCGACCCTCTTCACCGCACAGGGAAACACAAACGCCATTTACTAGCTCCCCGCCCCACACCAAGCCCTGTCCTGCAGGCCCGAAGCCTGGAGCACAAAAGGCTGATCTCGGGCACCGACGCCAGGCGCCCAACACCCATGCCACGGCGACCCCTGCCACCACTACAGTGAGCCCCATTCTGTCCATTCATGTGACGAAAGGCTTTCTTGAGACCTTTTTAGAAAATGTCGTGTGTCTCCCTTTGGTCGCTCCATGCCCCCCACCCCGCGCCCACATCCAGGGAGGAAGCTGTGCTCGGGCAGGTCCCGTAAAGAAAGCGGCCGACGGTGAGACAGAGAACCATGCTGATTTATTGTCAGCTGTCAATCTGCGAACAAGACAGGCATTTTTCTTTTTTTCTTCCAGGAGGGAGAGGCCTTCCCCTCCGCGGGACACGTGCCCTCACATCTTCACCGTGAAAAACACGGCCTCTCAGGCTCCGGCCAGGGTCTAGGAGGAAAAAGGAAAATGCAACAGCTGCTGGTCCGATGTACTTTTCCTTCCAACTCGCACCCGAGCGCACAGGCCCGGACTCCCTGGCCCCGCGCACCCCCCAGCTTCAGGCCCAGGCCAGCGCCTGCTCGTGCTCTCGTGCTCACGCACCACTCTGGCACTGGTCACCCTCCCCCGCAGGAGAGAGCTGTGGGGCCAAGGAGGGGCTGCTCCCGGCAGAGGCCGGTCCTCTCTCAGTGGGCCCTTTGTGCAGACCAAACAATCCACCGGACGCCAGGCCCATTACTCAGGATGATGAGAGGAGACGCAGCCCCGAGGAAAAGGGCGAAATGCAACACACCGCGTCCACAGACTCGTAATGAAATATTTACTAATTCAAAACGGAATGAAAAGTGCTCCGGGGAGACAGTTCCAATATGTAAAACTCATAACAAGCTGCGAAGGATTAATATTCATCACGATTCCCTGCTACCGTGGGTCTGAAGCCTCTTGAAAGCAAAACAGGACAATTAGATCTAAAAAACTTCCCACTGGTAATTTGCTTATCTATGAAATGACAGCGCCACAGGAAGTGCTTTAGAAACCTCATCACTTTCGGGGTCTGGCCGGAACTTTGCGCACTGCCGACAGGTCGGGAAAGTAAAATGGACCCAATGCTCTGGAAAGCCAAAAAGCTTCCCGATGAGACAGCCGGACCCTCGAGTGTGCGAGCAGCCTCATGCCCTGGCACGCGTGTCGGTGAGAATGTCGGCAGATACGGGGGGCAGAAAACACAGACACGCAAACAAACACGGTCATTTTCCGTGCTCCCGAGTTGTTCTGCAGACCCAGGCCATGTCCCCAGCGCCGACTGTCCTTCGAATGATCCGACTTTGCGCAGACGAAAGGGGTCTGATGAAAGCGAGGCTCTACCCATGCCTGGCTGGGTGACGTGACAGCGAGCCCGTGTGCCAATCACACCTGCCTGCCTGGGCCCGGGCCGGCGCAGGGCACGTCAGCAACCCCCCACCGGCCCACCGGCCACTCACCCTCATTCCTTCTTCACCTTCACGATCTTGACGCTGCTGCCTGAGGTCTTCTCGGCGTTGGCCTTGAACTCGGTCTTCAGCGCGTCCCGCACCGCCTTGGCACAGATCTGGGAGTAGCGGATGTAGCTGGGGAGAGGCGCGAGGGTGAGGGGGGCTGGCTGTGCCCCGACCTCCCCGGGGAACGGGAGGGCGGCTCAGTGGGTAAGGCCCGGCCCGGGAGAGGCCGTGCCCGCGTCCACCCCGCCCGAGGCGGCCGGCGAGCACGCGCAGCGTCCACGCGGGACACGTGGGCGCTGGCCCTCCTCTGGGCTCGGGGCTGGGCAGGGGGGCGGTGACCCCACGTGACCTCCACCCCAGGCACCACTGCGTGACCTCCGCCCCTGCCCACGAGCCCCCCGCGTGACCTCCGACCCCAGGCGCGAGGCCCCCCGCGTGACCTCTGCCCTCGCCCACGAGCCCCCCCGCGTGACCTCCGCCCCCGCCCACCAGGCCGCCCCACGTGATCTCCGACCCCGCCGGCGAGGCTCCCCGCGTGACCTCCGACACCGCCGGCGAGGCCCCCCGCGTGACCTCCGACCCCGCCGGCGAGGCCCCCCGCGTGACCTCCGCCCCCGGCCCCGCCGGCGAGGCCCCCGGCCCCCGCCCCCGCCCACCTGAGGCCAGCCTGCCTCCAGTAGGCCACCATGGTGTCCGAGGGCGCTGTCGGGGGGAGGACGCGGTAATGTCGCCTGCGCGCGGCCCGGCAGCAGGAAGGTCAGGCCGAGGAGCGGAAGGGGCGGGGCTCCGTGCCTGCCAATCCCGCGCTCCCGTCCCGCCCCGCCGGCGCCCGGAGCCAATCCCGGGCCGGGCTGGGGCGGCCGCGCCCGCCGATTGGCTTCGTGGGTCCGCGCTGAGCCCCGCGGGCTTCCGTAGCGGCCGGAGGGGGCGGACCGGGGCCAGCGCGACCCCCGCGGCCCGGAGGGGCGGGCGCTGGGGAGGAAAGTTCAGGCCAGGGCCCCTCCAGACGGGAGTGGACAGGACGAAACCGCACGTGCTCGAGATGCAGCGCCGCTGTGTGAGCAGGGACGCGCCTCCCGCGGCTCGAGTGCGACTTGCAGTTACACAGTGCAACTTTGTATCGAGTGGCAATCTTAGCGAGGCTGTTCAGGGACGTCATTCCCACCGTGAGAACCATCTCTGGTTACAAAGAAACATCAGCTGGAATGAGCTTGCTTCTTAAAAACAGATATTGTTAAGAAACAGTAGAAAAACACCAATTTAAAAAAATAGGCTGGTATTATAATTTCTGGGACTGGGTACCTGTTCACTGGTTCCTGTGACCGGGAACCCTGACCAGTGCATCCCGTGTAACATAAAGGCAAAATACTCGGGGTGCGGGTCAGCGAGGGTCAGACTATTGACGCGAGACCAGCCAACACCTCGCGCGCTGCTTTCCAGATCGCAGCTGCCCTTGGGCTCCCCACACGGTTTCCCAGGAATAGAAGTTGTGCAGAAGTTCCCTTACAGGTTTAGGTCAGTCTCCCCGCCCCCCCCCCCCCCCCCATTCTCTTTCCCTTCTCCACCGCCCCCAACCTCTGCAGTGGCACCGTATTAAAACATCAAGTACCTGGGATTTCTGCTTCAGATCTAGACATCATTTGAGTAACTTCAAATGATGCATGTCTCTTCGTGTTAAAAAATGATGCTTTGTGGGGCCGGAGCGATAGCACAGCGGATAGGACGTTTGCCTTGCACGCGGCCGACCCGGGTTCGATCCCCGGCATCCCATATGGTCCTCCAAGCACCGCCAGGAGTAATTCCCGAGTGCAGAGCCAGGAGTAACCCCTGAGCATCGCTGGGTGTGACCCAAAAAGAAAAAAAGAAAAAGATGCTTTGTGGTCACAATTACTTCAAAAGTAATTATATTCAAATAACCTGACATATCATGCTTTAGCCATTACAGAACCATGATTTTGACACATGGCAGTTTCTAAGTTAGGCGAATCTGAAATGCTGAGAGATGTGAACAGCTGGTTAAGTTCAGAGTGCCACAAAAGTCGGGTAATGACTTTATTTTTTTCAGGTAACATAACCAACCCACGGTACAGCGTATTAAACCATAAAGTACAAATTGAAGGAAGGAAATACCTTTTACTAAGTTACAAAAAATTTGGCAAATCAATACAGGACTCTTTAATACAGTAAGATCTTATTTTTTGCTTGGGTCATGTATTACCACAGTGATAATTTTCATTCCAACAACATCATTTAAGCTCCCAATCAAAACCTGGCTCTCCTTGTGACTGACAGAAGGGCAAGTCTTACACAAATGATGAAATCTAAACATTTTCTCCATTTCAAGCGAACTCCTTCGTGTAAGCTCCCGACACTGGCCGCGGCAGGACACGTGTGTTAAGCGATGGCTCTGCCTGGTTTTGGGCTGATCCACGGCGGGGAGCGTTCCCGGGAGAAACTTCCATTTTCATGGCAACACTTGGAATCCTCAAAATCAAGTGGTAATTTCCACAACACTAATTTTGGACAATCCCTTTTTTATTTAGAAGCCCCACACCTCTTTGTATTGATCAAAAGTCACGTAAATTTTCTTCAGCTTGTTAGAAAATCCTTTTTTAAAGCCAGAATATAGTCATCTCTTAAAAATAGCAAATAAATACACTGCCAGCTTGCTGGGACCCGGGGCACAGGCTGCTGCGGCCGGTTCTCATTTCTCCACAAATGCTGCGGCCGCCATCGGGGTCCTGATGCTTCCTCTTGCCGAGGCCGCCAGTTCTTCAATCTCAGCATTTAACTTATGAATCACCCACTCCACTGCTTCTCGGCCCTTAAAAGATCCAACACATTTCCGTGAGAGCGGGCAGAAGCGAGAGAGAAACGTCACCAGCCTAACGGAACCTCACCCGAGGGGCCCTTCTGTCCCCGCCTTTCCTTCTTTATGCGACTACCGTCATTAGTGTATCCTGGCTCCTGGGTCACACCCGGCGGTGCTCAGGGCTGACTCCTGGCCTGGCTCTGGGGACCAAGCAGGCTGCCGGGGGTTGCAAGGTAAGCATCCCACCTGCCGTCCTATCCCTCGGGGCCCCAGTATTTTTATTTTCAATCAGACCCCAAAACCTTGAGCAACTGGCTTGGCCTAAAAACACATTTTTATTTGTATGCAAAAGGTCTTCTAAAAATCTACGGTGGAACGAGTGGTGCACTTTTGCCGTGATTATTAGAGGGGTCCCCATCTGGGGATTCCCCTGGACCGATGTCTGTGTTTTATTTCAGTGTATTTATTTGGGTGTCACACCCACACACATTCTGAGCATGTTCTCGAGGGAACAGGGGACGCTGGGACTAGACCGGGGCCTCCCGTGCGAGTCCGCCCTCCAGCCCTGAAGCCACATCCTGGTCAGATGCATTATCTGGTCCCAACTCCGGAGCATGCTCCTGCTCCAGTGCTCACGAGTAGTCCTTGCTCCCTGCTGCATGGCCTTTCTGATGGATTCCTGGCCCTGACTGCCCCCCGCCCCCCGTGCCACTCGGCCTGAGGAGAGCACCCCTGACTACTCACTGACCACTCTCCCGCCATCCCTTCTGTCTCCTGCCTTAAGGACCCGCAGCATGACAATGGCTGGTGTCCTCTTGCTCCCCAGAGCTTGCCCTGCTACGGGGGTAGCCCCGATCTAGTTCAGAAGGCGCCTTGGGGGACCTTTCGGAGGACTAGATTAGACACATCCTAAAACGCAGCTCAGTGACATCTATTTCCCTAAACTTGCTTTGTTTTACATCACAAGTTCTCAGTGGAGCAAACATGAGTTGGAAAGGTCTTTTTTTTTTTTTTTCTTTTTCGCTTTTTGGGTCACACCTGTTAATGCACAGGTGTTCCTCCTGGCTCTGCACTCAGGAATTACTCCTGGCAGTGCTCGGGGGACCCTATGGGATGCCGGGAATCGAACCGGGGCCGGCTGCGTGCAAGGCAAACGCCCTCCCCGCTGTGCTATCGCTCCAGCCCCGAGTCGGAAGGGGTCTTAAACTGTCACTCTGTAGGTTTCAGAGCACAGACAGAGAATCCTGTTATTCACTCTTTGTGTGTCACGGTAAACCGAGGCCCAGGAGAGCAACTGAACAGCCCCCGGCTGAGCCCAAGCAGGAGAGCAGGGGTGGGGCAGCCGTGCGGTCTGAGCCCCACTTACTTTGCTGGCATTGGAGGAGATGGTGTTGGCCATCAGGCCCTCGAGGTAGCTGCTGAGGCTGACGCCCTTCACGGTGATGATGGCTTCCTGCGTGAGCACAGTTCTGTAACACACACAGCCCAGCCTTAGCGCCTGGCGCGCCTCTCCCAGAGAGACCTCTGCCAGGAGAGAAGGAAGCGCCCTCCGAGACAGACAGCTCAGCACACTCGGTTACTCACTTCTCTGGGTCCTGAGGGTGTGGTTTGTATATAAGTCTTTCATCTACCGACACCATATTTGTAAATGAAATCTATAGGAGGGAAATAAAAAAGCCACGTCATTTTGGAAACCAAGATTAAAGACACTTCCAAGTTCGACAAACCCCAATCCAGCCACCAACACATAAAAAGAAAAACAACAGGAGCTGGAGCGACAGCACAGCGGGGAGGGCGTTTGCCTTGCACGCGGCCGACCCGGGTTCAATTCCCAGCATCCCATATGGCCTCCTGAGCACCGCCAGGAATAATTCCTGAGTGCATGAGCCAGGAGTAACCCCAGTGCATTGCTAGGTGTGACCTAAAAAAAGAAACAAAAAAAAAAAAAAGAAAAACAACAGATAAAATGACTTTCATACCAGCCGTGTGAACGGATGACACCTCACTGCTCATTGGCCGTTATTAATTTATTGATTTATTTATGCTTTTTTTTGGGTCACACCCAGAGATGTTCAGGGGTTCCTCCTGGCTCTGCACTCAGGAATTACTCCTGGTGGTGCTCGGGGACCGTATGGGATGCTGGGGATCGAATAGCAAACGCCCTCCCCCCTGTACTATTGCTCCACCACCACCATTATTTATTTTCAAATGGCGACCAAACAGCACCAACAATTCCTTCGAGTGCTGTGCCGGGGGAGTGACGGTGGGGGAGGGGGTCCTCCCGTGTGGAGGGTGCACGCGTGTCCCCAGAGCAGAGACAGAAACGAGCACGGCGCTGACTTACATTAGTGGATTTCAGCTCCATCGTCTTCTCCACGGGGTCGACCACAGAATGCTCCTGCACGTATGTTTTGGTTCTCGCCGAGCCAATAATCTGCGTGAAACGTTCAAAATTAGGAATGAGGAAGGCCAGCTTTCGGAACAAGCGCAGCGCTATTTTATTTGAAAGTAAAAACCTGCTAACAAGCTGAACCACAGATCTGAGGAGTGAGACAAAGGCCGGGGAGGGAGGAGGCTGGTTGGGGGGCTGGGCAGGGGCTCAGACACTCAGCACTGCCCAGAGGTGCCCGCAGCCCGGGAGAGACCGGACTGGACTGGGGACCGGCGATGCGGGAACCGGCAACGCTGTCACAGCCTCCCTCAGCCCAGCAAGGGGACAATCAATCGGGCCAGTGTCGCTCGACTCCAACCCCAGGCACGCCTTCGCACAGGGGGACCAACCCACAGATACACCTTAGCAAGGAAAGCCCCGACCATGGGGCTGGAGTGACAGCACGGCGGGGAGGGCGTCTGCCTTGCACACGGCCGGGTTCGATTCCCAGCATCCCATAGGGGTCCCCAGCACCGCCAGGAGTGGCTCCTGAGTCCATGACCCAGGAGGAACCCCTGTGCGTCGCCGGGTGTGACCCAGAAAGCAAAAGGAAAAAAAGAAAAAGAAAAAGCAAAGCCGTGGTGAGGGGAGTGGAGAGCGGGGAGGCCGCCAGTCCCCAACAGAGGCCGCGGGGTCCGAGGACAGGACTTGCTTCCTGTGCCAGAGCCGTCGGGGCTCCCCGAGGCTTGCTCGGGGTCTGTGAGGCCTGGAACATGCTCAACCCACCCGACTCTCCTGACGCAGGTTCAGTATCAGACGGCTGGCACCGCCACCCGGAGGCCACCCTGGACCGGCTCCCGCGACCCCCTGGGGCTGCCCGGGGCACTCACGGACTTGACAATGGCCGGCAGGCCCCACTCAGTGCTCAGCAGCCGCAGGCTGTGCAGCTTCCCCGCCGCGTCCACGTGTCTGCGCAGCACGTCCACGCCCACCACGCTGGGGTTCATGGGGTTGGGGTACTTCTGCATGGCCGCCGTCGAGACCGTCTCCCACGGGTGGCTGCCAAGGGAAGCAACACACTCTGACGAACGAAGCCGGCACGCTGGCCGTGACCGTGGACGCAGTCAGTTCACCCCGAGACAACTGTTGTCCAGAACGCCGGACGCTTGAGGGGCTCCCACCACTTGAGTGAGTCCGGGCTGCGGCCAGCCCCCCACGGGCACGGGGCACAGCCCTTGGGCAGGTTTCCCCCCCAGTCTGTCCTGGTCACCCATGCCCACTCCACAGGTTAAGAGTTCCAAAGAACCACTGTCAGAATCTATTACAAATTATCTCCGAAAGAAACTTAGCACTGTCGTCGCGCTGTTCATCAATTTGCTCGAGCGGGCACCAGTAACGTCTCCATTGTGAGACTTGTTGCTACTGCTTTTGGCATATCGAATACACCCTGGGGAGCTTGCCAGGCTCTGCCATGAGAGTGGGATACTCTCGGTAGCTTGCCGGGCTCTCTGAGAGGGACGAAGGAATCGAACCTGGGTCAGCCACATGCAAGGCAAACACCCTACCCGCTGTGCTATCGCTCGGACAACACAATTTACAGAATGCAATTCATCCATGCCATGAAGTTCTAAAGAAGTTACAGGCGGAGCTGGAGCAATAGTACAGCGGGGAGGGCGTTTGCCTTGCACGCGGCCGACCCGGGTTCAATTCCCAGCATCCCATATGGTCCCCTGAGCACCGCCAGGGGTAATTCCTGAGTATATGAGCCAGGAGTAACCCCTGTGCATTGCCAGGTGTGATCTAAAAAGCAAAAAAAAAAAAAAAAAGAAAAGAAAAAAGGAGTTACAGGCACTGAAAACTCCGAAGCGATTCTACGAAGACCCGGGCTTCCCTGCTTTCAATACTGTAACGTGAAAACGTTTCCTCCCTGTCAGGTGGCAGCAGCCCCACCTGCCCGTCTCGCCACGCTGTCCTCCAAGGGCAGATTCTGACTTCTGTTCCAAAAAGGTCACTCGGGACGAGTGCATGTTTTTGAAGCACGTCAAATCTGTGCTTTTCTAATGTCACCTGCGTATCACCCAGGACTGCAGTGGTCACAGTCTCCCCCGGGCCACAGCTGCGCACGTGTGCGGGCAAGGCTCCGTGTGTGACCGGGAGCCGGCCATGCTCCACACCCACACGAGCTGCTCCTGGGCACGGCGGCCGATTCTGGCTGATGGAGCAAGACGTTCATCTCCCTCAACGCCCAGCAAGCCCGGCCGGGCAGCTGCTCTCACTGACAGAGAACGGCCCAGCCTCCCGCCCCAGGCCCGGCCCGCGACGGCGTCCTTCATGTTTTCGCCTTCCCAATCATATCACATAAATGAACCTCATTCCGCTTTTAATCTCCAGCCTTTCCCGGCAAGCCTCGCTGGTACCTACGCAGGGACGCTCCATAGATCCAAACAGTCCCCCCAAACGGAAGGACGCTGGGCCCGGCGCGCTCCGATTGTTACCACGGCAACTATCTAAAATGAAAATCTGCGGAGCCCTCTGCCCGCCTCCACGCAGCCCGCACTTATCACCAGGCCGCCGCCTCGGAAACATTAATAACAACTGCGGGCTGGAGGCAGGCTGCCTGGGGCCCAGCCCCCACCGCCGGGCCAGGCCCCACACCCTGGTGGGGACTTGGGGGGCACGTGGTCAGGCAGAGAGGGCTTGGCGCTCGGGAGCCGCGGGCCCTGGGGTATCAGGACCCCGGGGGTCAGGTCCAGGGATCAGTCCCAGGGGTCAGGTCCAGGAGCTAGGATCCAGGGGGTTAGGTCAGGGGTCAGGTCCCACGGTTCAGGTCCAGGGGTTAAGACCAGGAGTTAGTCCTAGGGGTCAATCCAGGGGGTTCGGTCCAGGGACCAGGTCTCAGGGGTCAGGACCCAGGATTTTAAGACCCAGGGGTCAGGTCCAGGGGGTTCGGTCCAGGGGTCAGTCCCAGGGGTCGGTTCAGGGGGTCAGGACCCAGGAGTTAGTCCCAGGGGTCAGGTTCAGGGGGTCAGGACCCAGGAGTTAGTCCTAGGGGTCAGGTCCAGGGACTCAAGGGTCAGGACCCCGGGGTTAGGTCCAGGCGTTAGTTCTAGGCGTCAGGACGAGGGCTCAGTCCCAGGAGTTAGTCCGAGGGGTCGGGTCCGGGTGGTTAGTACCCAGGGGGCTGGGTCCAGGGGTCGGACCCGGGCCCCGCGCGACCGTGGCTCCCTGGGCCCTGTCCTCCCCGTCGGACGCGGCCGGGGGACGCCAGGCCCCTCTTAACCAGGTCCCAGGCGCAGAGCGGGGGGCGGCAGGTGGCCGCGGCCGGAAGGGCCCGGGCGGGGGCGGGGGCCGGGGGGGGGGTGGCGGGCGCGCGGCGGGGCCGCCCGGCGGGAAGCGGCTTCCGGGACTCCGGCCCGCCGCGGGCCGGTCCGGCGGAACCAGAACTCGCCGCGGGCCGGCCCGACTCACTCGAAGACATGCTCCGACGTCCAGATCTTCATGGTGCCCGCGGCTGCGCCACGTCCGGCCGGCCCAGGGGACAGCGAGGCGCCCCGCCCCGCGCACGCGCCGTCGAGCCCCGCGCCCGGACGTCCCGACGCGGCCCGCGGCCCCGACTGCGCCGGCGCGGCCGCCGCCCCGCCCCGAGGCCCGGAGCGCCGGGGGCAGCGCCCGGGGCGGCCGGCGGGCGCGGGGCTGCGCAGGCGCGGGCGGGGCGCCGTGGGGCGCGCTGACCTCTGAGCCGGTCGGGCCTGGCCTGGCGTGGACAGGCCGCTGGGCCGACCCGGCCTGCACGACAGCGCCCCGGGTCCTCGTGGGCCGGAGCCGGCGCCGCCTGAGGAAGTGCCTGCACCTCCGGGCAACCCAGGCCGAGGAGTGTCCGCGTTTATCCTTCCGTCCACCTATTCCCCCACCCATCCATACATACACCCACCCGTCCATACATACACCCACCCGTCCATACATACATACACCCACCCATACACCCATACACCCACCCATACATCCATACACCCACCCATCCATACAACACCCACCCATCCATACATACACCCACCTGTCCATACACACATACACCCACTCATACACCCATACACCCACCCATACACCCACCCATACACCCATACACCCACCCATACACCCATACACCCACCCATCCATACATACATCCACCCATACATCCATACACCCACCCATCCATACAACACCCACCCATCCATACATACACCCACCTGTCCATACACACATACACCCACTCATACACCCATACACCCACCCATACACCCATACACCCACCCATACACCCATACACCCACCCATCCATACATACACCCACCCGTCCACCCATACACCCACCTATCCATACATACACCCACCCGTCCACCAATACACCCACCCATCCACCCATCCACCCACCCATCCACCCACCCATACACCCATCCACCCACCCATACACCCATACACCCACCCATCCATACATACACCCACCCATACACCCATACACCCACCCATCCATACACCCACCCATTCATCCATACACCCACCCATCCGTCTTTACACCCACCCATCTATACATACACCCACCCATCCATACATACACCCACCCGTCCACCCATACACCCACCCATACACCCATACACCCACCCATTCATCCATACACCCACCCATCCATACGTACATACACCCACCCATACACCCACCCGTCCATACATACACCCACCCATCCGTCCGTACACCCATCCATCCATCTGTACACCCACCCATTCATTAGTACACCCACCTATCCATCCATACATTTATCCATCCGTCCATACACCCACCCATCCATACATACACCCACCCACTCATCCATCCTTCCATCCAACCATTTACCCATTCATTTATCCAGCTAGCCAGTCACATATCTGCCCATACCCATCCACCCACTCATCCATCCATCCAACCATCCTATCCACCCACCGACCCACCAACCCACCCATCCATCCACCCATCTATTTACCCACCACCCATCCATCCATCCATCCATCCATCCATCCATCCATCCATCCATCCATCCATCCATCCATCCAATTAACCAACTGATCCACGAACCTTAGCCCAGGGCAAGGGGGTTTTAAGCTACCCACCCACGGGCCACCTTGTCTCAGTCATGGAACAGAGCTGACACCTACCAACCAGCCAACACCCAAACAAACTTGAGCGTTTGTCAGCTCAAAGGTGAGGGCCTGGGTTCAGGGACAGGCCAGAAGCTGCAGTCTCAGTGAGTGTAGTGAGGAAGCCTGGGTGCCAGTGAAGCAGTAGAAGCTCCCTGCCCAGCCCCCTCCCCCTCCCTCACCCCGCCATCGGCCCTTCCCTGGCCAGGGCCTGAGGGCTTCGTACGCGTTTCTGCTTGGTTCAGACTGTCGTACTTGTTTGCTTGACGGCCAAACGTGAGCCCTGGAGTGCAGGAATCCTGCCCGGCTCACTCAGCGATGACTCTTGTCCGTAGCAAAGGTCCAGATCATTCATTTAAAATGAAACAATCACCTATGGAATGAGCGAGTGGCTGTTTAACCTGTGACTGACCGGAGCTTCCTAAGGGCGCGGCTCTGCTGGCCTTGCTCGGTCACTCTCGGCCCCACCTAACAATTGTTTGTGGCGTAAGTGAGTGAAAGACCGAGAAGGGAGGAGCAGGCAGCAGGCATGCCATCTGCGCATCGGGACAGACCCCGGCCCCGCTCCCAGCCCGAGACCCTCCCTGCTCTCCCCCTCCCCTTCACGGCCGTGTACCCACCGACACGACAATTGGCCGTTTGAAAGTCTTAACTTGTGGATACTTAGAAGCACCAACTCATTCTTGTTCCTCGCTTATTTGGCTGTTACAAATAAAATGCACAATCGTGTCAGGATGATACTTCTTAAAAAATAGTTGAAGTCTTCTATATAGAAAATGCTGGGGAAATGCATTAATTATTTCGTTCTCTAGGAAGGAAGCAATACAGTCGGGCAGTTGCTAAGAAGAGCTTGTGGTGCGCAGTCCCAAAGCACAGCCCTCGGGTGCCTGAGTGATCCCGGGGCGGCAACGCCTGAGGGGCTGTGGAGAACGCCCTGGCTGGGATGCAGACGCCACTCGAGCACTGCCGGGTTAAAATCATTGGCTCAGGAGCCACCGGCACAGAACAGCCGGTCCTGCTCGTCCTGGGGCTCCTCGAAGCTGTTCGAGACCCAGAATCCGGTTCCGTTGTTCTTGGAGAATGTTACTCCGCCCGCTAGTTCCATGACCAGAGCCGTGAAAATTAAATGGCACTTAACATGCACCCGCCCCTCCCCTAGGATGTCGTCTGATTTTACTTCTGGTGTCAGGAGTGATGGGAATTGGGGGCATGGAAGGACCCAAGTACCTCTGGGGTTTTTCCAAGATGAAGAAAATCTGTCGTCCCATTGTTCATCGATTTGCTCTAGCAGGCACCAGTAACGTCTCCATTGTGAGACTTGTTGTTACTTTCTTTTTTCTTGGCATATCGAATACGCCACGGGTAGCTTGCCAGGCTCTGCCATGCGGGCGGGATACTCTCGGTAGCTTGCCAGGCTCTCTGAGAGGGGCGGAGGAATCGAACCCGGGTCGGCCGCGTGCAAGGCAAATGCCCTACCTGCTGTGCTATCGCTCCAGCCCAATTATCTACATAATATTGAAGCAGACCATTTTGCGTTGGGACACAAGCCTTGACAGACGGCTGGTCTTCTGGGGGGATCGAGGGAGGGCGGGGCAGGGGAGAGGCGGGGGGGGGGGGTGTTTACTTTTTAAGTTATCATTATTTTGTTTTTTTACAGGGGCGAGTGCAAACGCAGCCCACCACTACCACAAAAGTCGAGTTTTCGACATTTTGGGCAACCGCAGGGTCAGCGCTTCGGAGGGCAACGGAGAAGCCCCTGCTGGGAGACCACCTCTGTGCTCACGACGTCTCCCCTTCTCCCCTGTCAGGTGAGTACCAGGACAGAGTCTAGGGGCCGGAGCACCACGTGAGGCTCAGGCATGTCCTTCAGGGGCGGTCACTGGCTCCTAGGACCCTCGGCCCTCAGGGCAAGGCGGCAGGGGTGTGTGGGGAGAGGGTGGGCGGCTCCCCCGAGCACACAGGCCTGGAGTGGACGCCGAGGGGACACGGCCACATACTGGGCCCTTTACTTCCAGACTTGGCCAGGCCTTTGTGTCCTCTGGGTGGGCTTAAGCGCGGGGCCTGCTCCGCCTCTTTCTCTTTTGGGTGGGGGACACACCCGGCAGCTACTCCTGGCTCTGACTCAGGAATCACCCCCTACGAGATGCCGGGGCTCGAACCCCGGTCGGCTGTGTGCGGGGCCAGCGCCCTCCCTGCCATGCTCTGGCTCTGGCTCGGGCTCGGGCCCCGGCACCTGCTCGTCCCGTGTCTCACCTCGGCGGCAGCTTCCCTCCGCGCAGACGCGAGGTGGAACGGAACGTGGCTGCAGCGGCCGGCCGGTGCGTGTCCGGCCCACGGGGACCCGGGGGCTCCTCCCAGGCCTCCCCCGGGGCCCGTGCCCAGCCCCCCCTACCCCCCCCCTCTCTCTCTCTCTCTCTCTCTCTCTCTCGCTGGCTCTGTCCCTGCCTTCCTCCTGGCCCCGTGGCAGAGGTCCTCAGCCTTGTCCCGGCACCTCATCCCCGGCCCTCCCGCCGCGCCGGACACGGGGGGCTCTGTCTGCCCACCTCCCTGGTCGCCCCCAGAGGAGGGGCCTGGTGCCTCAGGGCTGCTGCTGATGCCCCTGCAGAGGGGACAGGGCCCCCGTCACAGAGACGCGGCCGGGCTGGGCCGGGCCTGCACTGTCCGCCTGCAGAAAGCCCGGCCACAGCTCACGGTCCCCCCGCCCGCCTGGCCGCCGGCTCCTCTCTCTCTCGTCCCTCTCAGCTCAGCGGGACCTGCAGTGCTCCCTCTCCGCTGTGGGGGGCCTCGCCACACCCCCGGCTTCGCTCTTTGTGTCCTGTGCCCACATACGCACGCTCTGCCCTGCTCCACCGGAGACGGGGCCAGCCCGACTGCCTCTCCCAGCCCGGCTGGGGCTGCACCCCTGCACCCGAGGGCACCGCTGCCTCCCTGCCCCGGGAGCCCACCCCTCGGGGCTCTGCAAGGCCAAAGTCCAAGTCAGGCGCTGGCCGGGCAGTGAGGGCTGTCCCGGGTCGCGGTGGGAGGGGCGGCTCGTGGCCCCCCTCGCCTGGCACTCTCACCCTGACAGCATCGCTTTGGGGTTCAGCGAGGGATTCGGGGGTGGGGACACTCGATTCAGGCCGCAGTGTCCTCTGTGCTGGGGCCGGGGCCCCGCTGGGTTCCGTTTCTCGGTGTTTGCGGCTTCCTTGTGAAGTGGTTGCCCGGAGAGGGCAGGGCGGTCCGCACACATGGGTCAGTCAGAACCGAACCAACACCCTGGGCTCGGGCTCGCCTGCTGAGGCCAGCCGCTTTGGTCAGTCTCCGGCCGGACGGGCGTGGCTGGAAGTGGAGGGTTGGAACTCCCGGGAGAGGCGCCCTGGGTCAGGCTGAGGTGGGCATCCTCAGGCCGGGACTGTCCGAAGGTGCCGTCAGGGGCTCTGAAGCTCCCAGCAGCGGGCGGGCGGGCGGGCGGGGACGGTGAGGGAGGGTGTCCAGAGAAAACACAGGTCAGGACGCAGAGGTCCAAGGACGCAGGGGGAGCTGCAGGATGGAGTTCTGAGCTGTTTCCGCAGAGACGCGCCCGCTCTGCTGTGCAAGGCGTGAGCTGGTGGCTGTTTCCTGCTGGTGGGGCAGCCCTGGCCCAGCCTGGCGCCTACCTGAAGGTGTGTGTATCTGTGTATCCAGCAACCCCCCCACCCAGCCTGCTTTGTATCACTGACCAGGAAAGCTGCCGCTGCTTTTAAGTGGACACTAATTACACACTAAAAACGGGGGCCAGGTGCTGGAGTGATAGCACAGCGGGTAGGGCGTTTGCCTTGCATGCGGCCGACCCGGGTTCTAATCCCAGCATCCCATATGGTCCCCTGAGCAACGCCAGGAGTAATTCCTGAGTGCAGAGCCAGGAGTAACCCCTGTGCATTGCCAGGTGTGACCCAAAAAGCAAAAAAAAAAAAAAAATCGGGGGCCAGCAGAAACCGGAGATGTGGGCCTGCGGAGAAAGAAGGGCCGGGAGGGGAGCGGAGAGCCGGGCGCAGACACCTTGGAAGTCCAAAGTCCAAAGTCCTCATCTTCCCTCTCCTCTCTCCTTTGCGGGAGGCTGAGTGTTCAGGGTGCCAGAAGCGCCTTATGGCTGACGCCCAGACTTCTGGCCCCCGGAAGGAGAAACAGGAACAGGAAAGGCCCCCCCAGCTGTGGGGAGGGGCCTGGGCGCAGGAGCCGCCTCTTCCTAATTTCAGGAATCTCGTGTAACTTGTCACTTGACAAGTATCTGGAATCAAATTCAAGTTCATTCCCATCACTGCTGGAAGATCGGGCTAATTGGCCTGACTTCCCCACCCCGGGACCCCGCCCCGCCCCTCCTCAGGCTGCTTGGCCCTTGGCCAGGTTACCCCTGAGTTCCCGTCCTGAGAATGAATCTCTTCTCCTGGGAAGACTCTGGCTCTGCCTGTAGTTGCCCACCTAAGTCAGTCTGTTGCATTAGCAGCCGGCTCAGACGCGTCCGCCTTGCAGGTGGCTTCACTCATTCGGGGAGAGAGGCTGGGAGGTGACGGGACTCCCACAAGGCCCGATCCCTGGCCGGAAGTCGGGGTCTCTCGTGGCTGCACCTGGGACGAGCATGGCCCTCCACCTTGGCGCTGGCTTCTTGACTGGCAGATGCGGGGGGGGGCGGGGAGATGGGGAGGGGGCACCCAGTAGGAGGTGGCCGGGGCCCCAGGGCAGACTGGGGTGCCTCTCAATGATGTGGGTGGGCCCCACGGGGGGGGGCTCACGTGAAGCGGGGAGGAGAGAGACGGTCACTTTCTCCCCATCCGCCTCTGCCTCCCGGGACCCAGGGTCACCGGGTTCTTGTCTCACCCCACAGGAAGGAGTTTCAGGAGTGGACAAGCAGTGAAGTAAATAGATTTTATTTGGAGGGTTTTTGAAGGTGTGGAGGGGGCTGGAGGGGGGGGAGAGAGACAGACAGACAGTCAGAGACAGACAGAGAGAGTAACATGCTCAAGAGAGAACGCGGGCTTCTCGAAGGGTGGAGAGAGCCCTACACACCCCAGCATTAGACATTAGACGTGGGAGCACGAAAGTCCACGTATCAAGAGAGGAGATGCGGGTGACACATGTGCTCAGGCGACACGTATGCTCGGGCACCGCCTGTGCTCGGCCACGTGGGCACACACAGCACGTGGGCTGGGCAGCAGTGCGCGCCCTTCCTCTGTTCACCATGGCCCGTATCGAGTATCCTCCCGGCTGTTCTGGTCTGGACTGTTCCGAAGCCTTCTCTGGGCCGAGTCGCTAACGTGGGTCGGACTAAGGGAGCGGTCCGAGGGCACTCGAGGAGTTTCCTTCGCAGGAGGGGTCCACTCTCCTCATGGCCTCATCGTGTCCACGGGGCGGAACAGCCTTGGGATTTCCCTCCCGTTAGTTCTGTTGAGCTGAGTGTCATTGCCGATGCCTCTCCCTGTCCCCCTGCCCACGTCATTGCCACGTCTCAGCCGAAGTTTCCGGAAAGAAAGTGACTTGCCGCCTGCTGGCCGAGGTCCATGCAGCAGAGGGTTGGTCTGAGCTTGAGCCCTCTGAGTGTCCCCCCGGACGGCCCTCAGGAGGGGGGCAGCATCCCGGAGCCTCGGGGCCAGGGCCCAGGCCTGGCGTCCTTGGTACCTCAGACAGAGCTGGGCCAGCGTGAGACAGCCCGGCCCCGAGCCTGGCCGCCCCGCCTGGAGCTGTCCACGTCCGCTTGACCCACCCACCACGCTGACCGAGGGGGCGGGGGCAGCACCGCCATGGGGCCCTCGACTCGGGCCCGAGAGAGCGTGGAGGGAAGGTGCCCGTGGGCCCTGGACACGGGCCTGCTTGCGCCCGGCCCGGCTGCTGTGCGGCTGCCCGGGGGGCCTGGGGAAAGAACCAGAACAAAGGTCACCGGGCCCAGGCCTGATTTCTCAGGGATTGTGTGTGGAGTTGGTCAAGTCAAGTCAAGAACTCAGGGCCTGAAAAAAAAAAATTAAAAAAAAAAAAAGGGGCCAGAGTGATAGCATAGCGGGGAGGGCATTTGCTTTGCACGTGGCCGGCCCAGGTTCGATCCCCGGCATCCCGTAGGGTCCCCCGAGCACCGCCAGGAGTGATTCCTGAGTGTAGAGCCAGGAGTGACCCCTGAGCGTCGCCGGCATGACCCACCCCTCCCCCCAAAAAAAGAAAAATAAAGAACTGGGGGCCTGGAGCAACAGCACGGGGGGCGGGCGCTGGCCCTACACACCGCCTGCCTGGGTTCCGTCCCCGAGTCGCCCCCCAGTGATCTCTGAGCACAGCCAGGTGTAAGCCCTGAGTAGAGCTGTGGGTAGCACCAGACCGACCAACAACGCCCCGTCCCCACCGAGCGCCAGGGGACAGGGCGTCTGTTCGAGAGAGCGCCTGGCTCCTCCATGGGGCCCCAGCTCTGCCCCGGGAAGCCCTGGCTGGGAGCTGAGAGCAGAGCAGACGGCGGCCGGGCGGGGGTTCGTGCCCACAGCCCAGAGCGCCTCATTGCGTACGACAGCTGTTAGCCTGGGCCCGGGCAAACTCAGAGCCATATGTCCCTGGTTAATCAGCGCGGCCCTATTAGAGAGTGCCGGGTGATTGATCACTTGATTAGGGACCAGCGACAAGCTCTGCCCTGGCCCGTCTGAAGTCGCCAGGCGCCCCCACCCTCGCCTCCTGCTGCTTCCTCTCCCCCAGGGGCCGCCGGGCACGGAGGACAGTGGGCCTAGTTAGTCCCGGGCACTGACCGTTGGGAGGGCAGAAGTCCTCGACGCAAATGTCCCCTTTCGATGGAGCGATAGCACAGTAGGGAGGGCAGTTTGCCTTGCACACGGCCGACCCGGGTTCGATTCCCAGCACCCCAGATGATTCCCCTGAGCACCGCCAGGGGTGATTCCTGAGTGCAGAGCCAGGAGGAACCCCTGAGCATCACCGGGTGTGACCCAAAAAGAAAAAAAAGAAGTAAGTGTCCCGAATGTCCCCTCCTGCAGGATGTGTGCGACCCTCAGCTGGTGACAGGCTCTGATACGGACGCCCACTGCCGGGTCCTCGCAGTGCTGGGCGTCCTCCCTCCCTCCCCAGCCTGCGCGTGATCCCCGGGAAGACGAGGTCCTCGTGGACCCTCGGGGTCTCCGGCAGCCACGCACGCGTCGCTCGGGTGGGGGTGATCAGCACAGCGCACTGGCTGTGTATTCACTGAAGTTACCCCTTGGGCCATTATGAACGATATGAAAAGCTAATAGAAATCCTTTAAATTTTATCCCAAATGAATTGAAAACATTTAAATCCACACCTCTTCTCCCCCGCCCCGCCAGCAATAGTGAGGAGATTCCATCCAAAACAGTCTAAGAGACAAAATACTCAGGGAAGACATCTTTAAAAAGATTCCCCGCCTTTCCAAAAATGCTGGATAAATAGGGGGAGGGAAGGAACACACTTGGGATAACAAGAGGCGTGTGCGACAAACCCAAAGCTAACAGGACACTTGGCGGCGGGTCGCGGAAGGCTTTTCTCGGGGAAACCAGACGAGATTTCCCACTCGCACCCGCGCTTCCCAGCACTGCCTCGGAGGTCCTGGCTAGAGCAATGAGGCAAGAAAAAGAAACGAAAGAAATCCAGGCTGGAAAAGAGGAAGCAAAAGTGCTCGCTCTGCCCAGAGGAGAGGGTGGGCCTCGGGCTCTTGGCACGGGGGCTGCAGCCGTGGCAGGAAGTAAAACCAACACGCCCCTCTGTTGCATTTCTGTGCACGAAAAGTTAGAAAAAAGGGAAATTGAGCAAAAAGACTCAATCTTGCCAGCATGACAAGATGACAGACCTGTACACGGAAAATAAGATCAGGATGGAGAAGATCAAAACAAGTTCCCCGCAGGTTCCCCGGGCCAGCTAGAGCCTCGCGTGACTGCTTTCTAGGACTCAGCCTTTTGCTTTAATTGGGCGGGGACACCTTTGACCCCCAGGGGTCACTCCTGGCTCTGCACTAAGGTCACTCCTGGTGGTGCTCAGGAGCTCTGTGGGGCGCCGGGGGTTAAACTGGGTTTGTCCCACCCACGACACTCTTGCTCCACCCAATTATTTATCTTTTTTTAAAAAAATTTTTTTATTAGTGAATCACCATGAGTTACAGTTACAAACTTATGAACTTTCATGTTTGCATTTTGTTTATATCCCTCCACCAGTGCCTAGTCCCCTCCACCAATGTTCCCAGTATCCCTCCCACCGTCCTACCCCATCCCCCCCACCCCACCTCTGTGGCAGGGCATTCCCTTTTGTTCTCTCTCTCTCCTTTTGGGTGCTGTGGTTTGCAACAGAGGCACTACGTGGCCACCGTGTTTGGTCTGTATTCTATTTTCAGAGTGCATCTCCCATCCCGTGCGGGTCCTCAAACCACACTTCCACCCAATTATTTATCTTTTAACAGTAAGTTTGCATCTTCCAGCTAGGAAGAAACCTTAGCATGCGTTGCAGAGGACTTACAGAAAGAGGGCCAGGACGGTTTTCAGAAAAACGTGAAAGCCGAGAAAGGCAAACTCTGATTTTCAGGGCCGTGAGATAGAAAAGGTCTGTCGGTTCCTGCGATTAGTCTAATAAAGTTCCAGTAAAAACCCCAGCAGGACACTTGAGGAAGGAGGCAAGAGTTCTAATGCTTATTCGGAAGACTGAGGTGAGGATAACAGTTTTGGGAAGGCAACGGTGAGTTTGACCTGCCAGCCACGACACAATCCCCGGCATAGGAGGAAACTATGTGGTACTGGACAGGAATGGGTGGGAGAAATGGATTGCATTCAGATAGACTTCAGTGCATATCCTACTTTGATTTTTTTTTTCTTTTTGGGTCACACCCAGCGATGCTCAGGGGTTACTCCTGGCTCTGCACTCAGGAATTACTCCTGGCAGTGCTTGGGGGACCATATGGGATGCCGGGGATCGAACCCGGGTCGGCCGCGTGCAAGGCAAACGCCCTACCCGCTGTGCTATCGCTCCGGCCCCAATCCTACTTTGATTTAAGTTGCCATTTGAAATCCAGGAGAAAGATTCACTGTATCACTGTATCATTATCATTCCGTTGCTCATCGGTTTGCTCGAGTGGTCACCAGTAATGTCTCCATTGTGAGACTTGTTGTTACTGTTTTGGGCATATCGAATACGCACGGGTAGCTTGCCGGGCTCTGCTGTGCGGGTGGGATACTCTCGGTAGCTTGCCAGGCTCTCTGAGAGGGACGGAGGAATCAAACCCAGGTTAGTCACGTGTAAGGCGAACGCCCTACCATTGTGCTGTCGCTCCAGCCCCAGGAGAAAGGATAAACATGTAAAACATGGTGCGGGGAGCCAGTTTTGTAGTTGAAAAACAGAAAGTGATATTGGCTCAGGTTTTGCACCTAGGTCAACATTAGATCAAAGGCTCACTAGAGAATATAACTCCTTGCACAGGCTGAACTGCACTTTTGGAGACTCAGATGTAGAAAACACTAAAGGCAAAATTAAGGGGGCTGGAAAGATGTACAGTGGATAGGGGCTTGCCTTGCATGCAGCCGACCCATGTTCAATCCCCGGCATCCCATATGGTCCTTGGAGCCCCACCAGGAGTGACCCCTGAGTGAGAGCCAGGACTAAGTGGGGCCGAGCACCACCGGGTGTGTCCTAGCCCATCTCCCCCCAAAAAACACAAAATTAAGAAGAAAATACGGTAAGAAAAATTTACCACAAACATATAATACTAACAAGGGGCTGGAGCGATAGCACAGCGGGTAGGGCGTTTGCCTTGCACGCGGCCGACCCGGGTTCGATTCCCAGCATCCCATATGGTCCCCCGAGCACCGCCAGGAGTAATTCCTGAGTGCAGAGCCAGGAGTAACCCCTGTGCATCACTGTGTGTGACCCAAAAACAAAAAAAAACATATAATACTAACAATTATTTTATTAATATAGAGAAAACTTATACAGCTATTAAAACCACACTTAAAACCTTCAAAGAATGAAAATATAACTATACAATGGGTGTCTCTGGCTAGCTGATGCGGAAAATGCTAGTTTATCAAGGATCCACTAGTCACCAATTCAAATAATATATTATTTTTGAGTAATTCAATTGGTGATAGTTACAATACAGCTCTTTTTTTCACAAAGTTGGTGAATATAAAGTGAAATAGTCTCTTTATACACTTTAGTTGAACGTAAACACTGGCTTAATCTTTCTGCAAAGTATTTTGACATAATCTATTCAGTCTTTAAAAAAAATTTTTTCTTTTGCTTTTGGGTCACACCCAGCGTTGTACAGGGGTAATTCCTGGCTCATGCACTCGGGAATTACTCCTGGCGGTTCTCAGGGGACCATATGGGATGCTGGGAATCGAACCCGGGTCGGCCTCACGCAAGGCAAATGCCCTACCGGCTGTGCTATCACTCCAGCCCATCTATTCAGTCTTAAATAAATCTTTTTCCCCCTTCGTCCTAAGGCAGGAATCAGTTGTAAAGAAGTCTTGGGAAACTTGAGCAAGAAACTAGATCGAAGAATTCTCTGGAATAATATAAAATTGGAAAAACTGGTGGCCCAACTCCCGCAGGGGAGGCAGGAGGGGGCGGAAGCAGGGGCTCTGGGGACAGGGAGGAGGAGACCCGGGAGGAGCCCGTGTGGTCTCGGGCAGCCGCTGCCCATGGGCCCTTCAGACTCCCTGGGGAGCAGGCGACACAGGGCGCTCCGTGTCGCTCTCCAGACGGCCCGCCCCGTGAGGAGTCGGTAGACCCTACCAGTGGGCAAATGCTTCCAGAGGAGAGGCACGGGGTTGCGTGTTCTGGAGCTGCGGCAATGCAGGAGACGGTGGGCGAAGGCCCTTCTGAAGGAGCAGGGCTGCGTCAGTCCCAGTGACACAGTCCGTACGCGCCGGCTGGGGCTTCAGCCAACAGGGCGGCACCAGGCTGAAAACTCCAAGGCCAGCCGGAGCGAGACTTGCTCACCCGCCCTCTGGCCCCCTCCGAGCTGGCCACCCCACCACACACACAGCACCGGGGACATACTAAGTCATGAGATCTACACGCTGGGGATCAAAAGAGTTATGGCGGGGGGAAGGAAGGGAAAAAAATAGAGTTACAGGGGCCAGAGTGATAGTACAGTGGGGAGGGCGTTTGCCCTGCACGCCGCCGACCTGGGTTCAATCCCCGGCATCCCATAGGGTCCCCCAAGCACCGCCAGGAGTCATTCCTGAGCGCAGAGCCAGGAGGAACCCCTGAGCATCGCCAGGTGGGACCCAAAAAGAAAAAAAAAGAGTTACATCAACATTCTACTTACTTTAGTTGTAAAAGGTATGATGATGTCTTAAGGGAGGAGGAGGAGGAGGAGGAGGAGGAGGAGGAGTCTTAAAGGAACTCGGTGCTGTACAGACAGGAGTTTCAATCATATTTGTTTACTTAGGTCAATTTTTTCAACAAGAGAGGTGGGAAAGTTCTAGGGAAAGCTGGAGGTGCTATTTCCATGGGCTGTGTCATCGGTTCCCAGACTTGTCTGGCCTATGGGCTACCTTTGCAGAAAAAACTCACTCAGCCCTCCCTCCCGCCCCCCCAAAACCTGCCTCCTCTAACTGAACCCACAGAAAGGGCAACTGTATCAGCAGGCCCTCAGCATCCCGCCCCGCCCTCGGTCAGGGACATCCCGGCGCCCCCTGGAGGCGGTGCAGGAAATTGATACTAAAGCCAGAATCATGGTGATGCTCTGAGAAAGGATGTTTTTTTTTGTTATTATTTTTTTTCTTTTATTGAATCACCATGTGGAAAGTTACAAAGCTTTCAGGTTTAAGTCTCAGTTATACAATTCTCGAACACCCATCCCTTCACCAGTGCACATATTCCACCACCAAGAATCACAGTATACCTCCCCCCACCCCCCCTCACATTCCTAGCCCCCCACCCTGCCTGTGTAACTGATAAATTTCACTTTACTTTGATTACATTCAATATTTCAACACAAAACTCACTATTATCGACTTTAGAGGGGAGAAACGCCAAACAATAATAGTAAGAAAGGATATTTTATAAAATGCTCATTACAAAGAAAAGGTTGGGTTTGGGGACATCCTTTTCAAGCTTCTTGCATGAAGTGGAATTGATCAAATGTTATGGTTTATAGAAAAAAAAGTTTAAATGAAGGCACTGTGATTTACACAGTCATTCCCAGTGGGGTCTCAGGCCATGTCCCAGACCCCCATGCCAGCAGGGCGAGCTTCCTGCCCTCAGCGTCCACAGGCGCCGACTGACACGGAAAAGGGGACAGAAAACAGTGGAAGCTGTTTAGAAAGGAGAGAGCGACCCCAGGGCTGCGTGTTGTGCACGGGGCCCAGAGGAACTTGCAGGGATGCTGGAAACTTGCGGGGAAGAGTTAAAACTGTTCCGCTCCACCAGGAAGCCCGGGGATCGCAGCATAAGAGGCAGGAGTCGGCGTCTCAGGAAGCCGGTGAGCAGCTGTGAGATTGGAGAAGGTGAGTCCCGAGCGTGGGGAGAGATGGGCCTGCAAGCCCGGGGCCTCGTGTACTGGGCAGTGCTGGCTCTTCGGGAGGTGTGGAGGGACACCAGGAATCCCCCCCCCCTTCAACTGACTTAAAATGCTTGTAAAGTGACTTAAAACAAAGAATGATGTTCGCTATGACACTGACCGTGCTAGTCAATAAACACTGTAGCACTGTAGCACTGTCATCTCGGTGTTCATCGATTTGCTCGAGCGGGCACCAGTAATGTCTCCATTATGAGACTTGTTTTTTTTTTTTTTTGCTTTTTGTGTCACACCTGGCGATGCTCAGGGGTCACTCCTGGCTCTGCACTCAGGAATCACTCGTGGCAAACGCCCTCTCCGCTGTGCTATCACTCCAGCCCTGTGAGACTTGTTACTGTTTCTGGCATATCGAAGACACTACGGGTAGCTTGCCAGGCTCTGCTGTGCGGGTGGGATACTCTCGGTAGCTTGCCGGGCTCTCTGAGAGGGACAGAGGAATCGAACCCAGGTCGGCCATGTGCAAGGCAAAGGCACTACTCGCTGTGCTATTGCTCCAGTCCATAAAATTTAATAAAAATCTAAAGACGGTTAGGCCAAGCGATTGCACAGCGGGGAGGGTGTTTGCCTTGCATGCAGCCGATCCTGGTTCAATCCCCACATCCCATATGGTCTCCCAGCACTGCCAGGAGTGATTCCTGTGTGTAGAGTCAGGACTAACCCCTGAGCACCGCTGGGTGTGATCCCCCCAAAAAACCACCAAAAATAAAATAAAACGTTAAACAAAAAATCTAAAGACTGTTTGGAGAAGGAAAAACAAATCATAAACCCCATGCAGAGCTAAGACGTGAGACGCTCAGAGACATCCCAGTTCACAAAAAACATGCTTCTCAAGAGTGACATGGACAATCAAGGTTCAAGGCTTCTCTAAGGATTTGGTAATGATGGTAGATAAAGGAAGCAGCCTTGTAACAATAATATAAAATGATTTGAGATAAAACATTAAGTGAAATAAATGGTCATTCAAAGATGAACACAGTACACACTTAAACCGATTTCACATGCACCAAATAACACAGCAACAAAACACACAAAGCTAAGAATGTCAGAATTTCAAGTTGAAATTGGCAAAAATTCCATTATAAAGGGGCTCTGTATTCCTTAATAATAAATATACTAGTACTCAAGAGTTAATCTATGAATTTCTTTAGGTTTATACAAAGAACACTTGTTAAGCTGCGAGTTTGTACAAAATTACATGGATAAGTGGATAGTACTGTGAACAGTGTTCCTGCTTGAGAAACACTGAGTATTCTGAGTATTCTAGTGACAAAGATGAGCACCCCAAGTGACTGATGTCGTGAATATAGACGGGGACATGTCTGTTTTTAGTTTCCAACATGTTGCATAAGGACATACTGATCATATGTATTTAAGCACATATGTCATATATACAATACAATACAGTGACAGGGAAAGATGCTTAATATGATTCCAGATTTCATAATTTTATTGAAATGTATTTTGCATCCTAGTATAGAGCTGATCACTGATCCTCTTCTCACCAAATTATCTCTCCCTATAGGGCCAATTCACTCTTTCAATTTTGAAAGCAACTATGTGAATCCTCCTCCTCCTTCTCCTTCTCCTCCTCCTTCTCCTC